>NW_022475113.1:0-99298 GCF_009193445.1 Aspergillus pseudotamarii | reverse complement strand
TTTTTTTTTTTGGCTTGATTATTAATTGGTTTTTTGTTGGTAGTGTTTAGTGAGTGATTAATTTAATATTTTACTTTTTGTATTTCAGTTTATGAAACTGAGTTTCAGATTAAAAAAGTAAAATAAAATGATTATTTTTAATTTAATGTTTTTTTTATTAAAAAAAAAAAGAAAACAAAAAGGAAATCGGAGAAGGACGGTCTGCGTGGTTGTGTGGAATGGATCACTGACGGGATCCACCAACCCAAACAATAGCCTCCTGTGGACCTGAAAGTGTATTCATCGGTAGGAGTTACCTGCCTCTAGGGTTTGTTAACAGTGAGTGGCGGTGGGCAAGAGACCCGTAATGCACGATTCCCTAGTTCGACATCGATTACTGGAAGAGGTAAGAGGAGAATCTCTTTGGAAGTTTAATAGCTGTTCTCAATGTTGAGTCTTTTTTGTTGTTCGATCGACCAGTCTCGAGTACTTGTGATGGATGGAGATGGACTTGTTTCGTATTACTTGTACTGAGTATGGACGTAAATACACGATGTGTGGCGCAGATCTCCGCACCGCCACATGTTGTCTTTCTTTGCTTTTTCCTTGTCTCCAGCCGGGCTGAGCTGATCGACTGTCGCTTCGCAAAGAAAAAAAAAATAGATTGACTTAATCGATTTAGCATTCAGTAGTTCCATTGAACCATATCGGACTGTCCGCCTGTCAAATCGTCCCAACAAGGTTCCCGGCGGGTGATTCTCCCATTAGTATCCGACTCGACAATCTCATTGTCTATCTGCTTTCCCACTTTCGGAAGGTTACACGCCATCAGCTGTCATCGATCCGCCTTTTGACTATTGGATTGGCTTTGCCGGATCGTACGGCTGCTCATCCCATCCGTGCTTTTCTGCCCGGTTGATCCGCGCGCTCAGATCATGAAGTGAGCTTTTCTCCTCGGTCCGTCTACGATCAGTCCTCAAAGGGCTTCAAAACCCCTCCTACACTCTAGCCCCGCTTCTCTGAGATTCCAATTCGGACTATCGACGGGAATCTCGAAGAGGTAATGAAGGGTGGAGATACTTGTCCTGCCTCCAAAGCCCGGTGACTGTGCGCCTGGCGCGCTAGGTGATAGTGAACCTGCGCCGCTTTTGTGCCTCCATTTCCCCTCCTTGCCGATCGCTGAAAGAAAGGGAAACCCCCCCAAGGATTTGGTGGCGGTCGTGACGATAGCAACTAGTCACTGTCGCCAATGATGCCAGCGAGTGGAAAGGCCATATCGCTCTATCCGAGAACGGACGTCGAGTAACTGGGGTTGCATCTCGTCATGTGACATAGTTTCCTTTAGCTGCAGACACCACCACGTTCGCTTGGATTCAAGGCACCATCGCTTGTGCACAGGGATCCAGCTTTCGGGTTTCAATCCCGGTTAAATTTGCCCCGGCGTATTCCATCCAATCTTGGGGCCTTAAGCGTGGCAAGGCTCAGTTGACCAGGAACAATCAACCCAGTCCCCGACTAGACTGTCGCCACGTCGACCCCGAGGCAGCCCCATTTCCCGCCCAGGATGTTATTTGCTCGCCCATAAATTTCCTAGATGGATTATATTCGATGTAACTCAGCCGATTCGGCAAAAAACCGGGAATCGAATATTTTGATATCCTGCTGTTATGGTGTGACCGGAGAGTTGCAGCCTGTCTCTGTTACCTTTCACAGCCCAATAAGTCATATTCACATGCTGTGCTGGGATCTTCGCAAGAAAACTCTTGCTTGTAGTATGTAAAATGATTGCTTTGTCGAGAGGCCTGGGCCACACGATTCCCAGCCCAGCCCAAGACACCCACTACTATTGTGTATGCATAGCTGGCCCACTGTTGTCTGCCAGATGTCCGTTGTGATGTATGCAGTGGCACTGCAGTCCCACGCCGAACCCGCCCGAAACCCCTCGACATTTCATGCATCCAACGTTGTTGCGTCTTCCAACCTAGTACTCTAGACCATCTATCCTGCATGGTGACGTTGTTATTTGGCTGGAGCCCAAACCAGTCTCACTAATCCCGAACACTTCCGTTATACGGCTGCGGCACGTGTGCCGCCTGACCTACAGAAGCAGTTGGAGATGGAATAATGTGAAATCCAACCGAAGCAGCGTAAACACATGTCGGGCAGGACATCCCTGGTTAGATATTCGGACCCTCCGGTAACTGCTGCCGTGTGGCCCTCAGACAATGCCGTAACCCTTCCACCACACACCCCAGATCATTGGCCCTAGTGCTCCCAATACAGCCGCACCTACTGGGATTTCCAAAATGCTCCACACCCACAGTGTCCCAATAGAAGGTGCTCGCTTCATGACAGCGTAGTATGGCTCTTCGTTAGTCATAGTCATCAGCTTAGCCCCCAGGTAGATAGCAAGCGGAAGGAAGACCATCGTCCGCAATGACGGTGGGAAAAGCAGTTTTCGAAGAAACGCGATCGAGAGTTTATCTCGGTGGAATGGGACGAGTGAGACGTGTTCTGAGCTCTGGGCATCACCGAAGGACACGATATGCCCATGTGCCAAGTGAATAGCAAATGTCAAGATCGGAAAGGCAACGAATACGGATTCGCGGATAAGTTTGTCCAACACGATGTATTCTGCGTATTGATGAGCCGCGAGGTACGCTAACGTCATGTGTAACGTCGTCAGGGGCACCGAGAGCAGCACCGTGTCGATGAACGGTGGGATTGGCACGTCCTCGTCTTCCTCCGACCCTGAATTCTCGTCAGATGGTGACCCCGTGTTAGACCCTTTCGTTCCTTGTTGTTTGTTTGGGAGTTCGGATGCGTCCAAGTTGGAGATCTCGCCGGACGTCGGGTCGATGCTCACGAATCGGGTCTCCATTCCAGGGGTCGAACCGCCCGTTCCGGTCGAACTCCTGTCATGGCCCAGGCCTAGAAGTTCATTCTCCCGCTCAGCTATCAATTCGACTAGTGTCCTTTCTTTCGGGTTCTTTGTGGTGTTTCGGGGTGGATGGGCCATCGGGATGGAGGACGGATCGAAGGTTGAGTCGGCGTCGCTCTTGGAGGCGGCGGCTGCTGCTCGTCGTTGCTTTCGATTCCTAGGTGCTTCCATAATGACGGGTAACGTAGAGAATTCTATTTTATAAGCAATTCGATGGTTGTTGGGCTATAGGTGTTTGCACGGTTGGTTGTCGATGGAACAAGCTCACCTGTCAAGCTCGGGATTAAAATAAATGTTTACGATCGCCGCCGGACATTAGCGGAGTTAAAACGTTCCTATTTATGGACATGTCATATCATGCAATTCTATACACACTCCTTAAACTGATAACTGAGAGTATTTGACCTGAACATGGCTATGTCAAAAAGACAACTTTTGCAATATATGAGTATCAATCAGGTACTCCAGCATATTTCCATCGAATTGTCTCCGCGAGTGTGCGTCAGTCCAACGGAACGCGCCCGTCACCAAGCTTCCTCCTGGCTTCAGAAATGAAACAACACCTGGGAAATGAAATATCCTAATATTCCTCCGCTGATATGCTTATACACTTCTCAAGATGATATATCTAACCTGATTGATAGAGGGCTGGGCCAGCAACTACGTGGGGATTGATCATTGATAGGTTGAATGGACTCAAATAGGGGTCTGAGTCTGTAATCGCAATGAACATGGTGCCGTTAACTGCAGGGTCTCCGGCATAAGTTTGAACGTCAGGCTGAATTGTCGATCCACAGTTATCGCTGGTCATTTCTAGGGGAGAATATGTCACATTCAATTGCGTTACCCACACTACGTACTTCGGATCTCCAGCGCTCGTCGAGGTGATGTAGCTGTTGTTAGGTCCGACTGGTCGAGCTGGTTCATCCCAATGCAGGAAAACCTCTCGGCCTGGCCATGACAGGGGTAGTGTGCGGTTGTGCGTGATCGCAGGATAGCAGCTAAAGCCCAGGGTAGTCGAGTTGACACAAGAGGCGTCGATGGGGACAGCGGTGCTGTTCAATGAATTCACACCTCCTCCTACGGTCTCACTGAAGGCAGCTGATCCGTTGATTCTCATCGGATTTGGCTGGTTTTCGATGTATAATGCAGGGAAGTTCTGCCAGGCCAACCTGGTCTGATTCTCGGGGCACGAACTGATATATGGTGCCAGTAATGTCCAAGCCCAAGATTGGGGCACACCAACCTCAAACCAGACCGGCATCGGAAAAAGTCCTTCGAATTGACGAAAAATCATTTGCTGTCTAGCTTCTGTGGTAATCGACTGGAGAAGGGATATTGCTGCTTCGCGCGAATTGAGATGAGGCAGGAAGCCATAAACACCAGACTCCCCAAAGCGAGTAAGCTTCTGACAGAAGTCCACAAACTCGTGTACCGTGGTATACGGATAGTTATAGGTACACATCCTAGGGGCTTCGGCGCCCAGTATGTTGGTAATCATCGTTGCATGCCCAACCTCCTGGTCCGCCATAAACTCGATCAAGAAACGATCCTCAGCTGTGAGCCCAGCAGCTGTGAATTCTTCTACCGAAAAGCGGGCTAAGCCATCGTGGAAGAGATCTAGCTCGGTATATTCTTGATAAAGAGCAAGAGCCTGGTATAATAGTCAGTCTGGGCCCTTTGAGCTATAAGCGATCTATTAACATACCAACGACTCATAGTCGAAGTCGCTCTTCGCGTTGTAAACCGGCGTTTCTCCCCCAGTTCCAATACCCCCAGCTGGGATATATGGACCTGGCTGAGGGTCGTGGAGTTGCCCATCGCTAGGGTAAGTTGTCGCTGTGGGCGAGATCCCCGGGCTAGGAACCCCAGTGCCTATTGAAGAAGCATGTAAAGCCCCGGTGGTGGTTGGAGTGCCACTGAATGGAGTGTGGGTCAGCGAAGTTGGGTGACCGACCACAGGTGGAACAGTTGTAGATCGAACAACTTTTGCCTGGGGAACTGCCAGTATCCCTGGCACCCAGCTCAGGCAACTGAGCGCAATAAATCGATTCCAAGGCATCTCTAACCGCTAACGCGATCAGATAACGTCGAATTCTCAAGGATATGTATATACAATACCAACTTGGAAAGCAGCTGGTTGAAGTTACGAACGTTGGTTATGGGCACTGGCAATTTATAAAGATTCCGTGTTCATTTCATCAGTCACTGGACCATGCCTGACGCAATTCCTCTATCATTTCGTCTGTCCAGAATTCTGAATTTGACCGTGATGATACCGTCATCCATGCCTTGTCATATTGCATGCGTAATACATGCGGCATGCGCATGCCACAACCATTCAATTGGCAGCAAACGGATGCCTAGAACGGGTAGAAGTACCTTGCTATTGATTATCGCTTCAACCGTTGTGGAGAGGCCTGCTCCTCGGCATTTTAAATCCTTCCAGTTGACTTCGATAGGCCGTTGAAACAGCAATACCGTTCATGTTAAACCCAATCACGGTACATAGCGCCTAAAAGTGGGCTTGTAAAAGTGGATCTTCTCATCCACGATGTTGACAGGGATAATATTGCATATACATAGTAGGTAAATTAGTGGTGAATGAAATTGTACATTGCCGCTGCTATTATGTGAGATCTGGCAATCAAGTGCACCGGACGACGTTGGAGCTATTAAGCTGGCTCATCGAGGCTTGTATCGGTCACTGCCATGCTCAGAATCAAAAGACATAGATCGTTATACGGCCTGAAGAATTGGAGTGCATATGGTGTGAAAAAGTGGGATCGACGAGGATTGGAAGTTGATAAGCCTGGGTTTTATTCAGTTTAGGCGCAATGACGGAAGTAACGGCTGGCTCGGAACGATGACGTGAAGCAAAGCTCACCTATTCCTGGAAGGTCGCATCAATTAGAACTAGAACCCGATGGGCCGAATACCGAGGGCCGGAGTGCTGACCGAGAATATCTTGTAGCAAGTCGTGGAGTGGTTTTGGTTCAGTGTTATGCGTTCCTGACTCCGGTACTCATTGTATGTTCCACAGACCTGAAGCTGGCTTGCCGCCGTCTCGTGACACAAAAGCCCTAAGTTCAGACAGATGATCACCGGCTTTGAAGAGAATTTTGCCATGGTAGAGGACATATGCAACCGTTCTACAAAGGGAGGTTTTAGCTTTATGTTACCTTGAGGGTGTTGTTGGACATACATTAGTACAAGGTTGGATCAACTGTCGACACCCGCGATTTGATTAGGTGGGAATGCGTTGACAATGGTATTATGTAGGATAGATTGAAGTAGCCCTGGGCTCTAAAGGGCGTGGAATTAGGGTACTACATTTAGATCTCATGATATAAGATGTATGGTACCTAGATTACCTGTCGTGATAAGTGGCCGCTGTTGAAAGTAGACCCTAAAGTACGTAGTCTTGACCTTCCAGGAAGATGCATTCTACTACTAGTGGGGACCACATGATCTTTAAAGGATTCTAGTTATAAATAAAAGACTTGAAAGAGCAAACACTGGGGAGGTCTTGAGGATTTACCCCGCAGGCATCTCGGTCCAACCCCGAGTGGGGAAAATGACAATTCTTTGAAATAGTAAAGGCTTATCAATCAACTCACTTCGTTCTTTCACTTATTTCTTAGCATATTTATGTAAGAAGAGAATACGACGCACACGCTAGTTCACTGGACACCCTTGTCAATTGCGGACCTTTACGAACATCATCTTCATCCAAACATGTCTCACCTTCAACCCTCGAGTCTATTCTCCGTCAAAGGACTGGTCGTAGTCCTAACAGGAGGGGGAAGTGGTAAGTACAAGCAGCACCATTGTTTGCCCTCGTATTTCCTTCTTCTACAACCAATACGCAAGTGACAAGTCCACCGTATCACCGCATAAATTGCAAAACAGGCCGCATTGAGCCAAGACAAGCAAAGAAAAGCAACGAACCCCCATCACAAAGTACCAGCTAACAGCAACACCACAGGCCTAGGCCGTATGATGGCCCACACGCTCGACACAAACGGCGCATCCAAGATTTTCATAATTGGCCGTCGACAAGAAGCCCTGCAAAAAACCATCACGCAAAGCCCGAACAGCAGCAGTAGCGCCATAATCCCCATTCAAGGGGATATCTCCTCAAAAGCATCCCTCGAAGCAGCATACCAGGCTATCGCAGCACAGACAGATCATGTTGATCTCCTCATCGCTAACAGCGGCATTCTCGGCCCACAGGCCTGTCCCCCGCCTCCCAAGCCAGACGGATCCCTCCCCAGTCTCGCCGAGGTCCGCGATGCCCTCTGGTCCGTCCCAACGGAGGACTTCACTAAGGTCCTAGACGTTAATGTGACCGGTGCTTATTATACGGCAGTGGCTTTCCTCCCGTTGCTGGAAGCGGCGAATAAGCGACGGCCGGCGCCTGTGAGGAATCAGATTGCTGCACCTACTGCGCAAGTTATTATTACTACTTCTATTGCGGGGTTCAATCGGAAGGTGCCGGTTAGTGCGGCGTATAATCTTTCCAAGGCAGCGGCGAATCATTTAGTGAAAATGCTTTCGACGACATTGGCATCGTATGATATCCGAGTTAATGGCATTGCGCCGGGGATTTATCTGTCTGAGATGTCGACGCCGAATTTTGAGGGGAGTGATAAAGGAATCTCGGATGGGTCGTTTAAAAAGGAGTTCATTCCTCTTACGAGAGCTGGTGGTGAGGAGGATATCGCTGGGTTGATTCTCTATATGGCGAGTGCTGCGGGCGGTTATTTGAACGGGAATATCACCATCAGTGACGGTGGAAGGCTGAATACTGCGGTGGCGACGTACTAAGGAGAACATCTTTGGCTTTCCTTTATGGTTCCATCCCATGTCAATATGTAAACGTTAAACTGGAGATACATGCATTGACTTTTTCTCATCATGAGCAGACACTACATTACAATGCATACCGGAAGCTGATGGGAAGACACGGAGACTAGGGTTGCAGCTTGGATAAATCAATGCTGAAGCGGATAATAAACCAACCAGTTCATTCAGTAAGTAGCCGTGAGCCGCTGGACTAGATAATCCCCGGCAACAATTCCTGGGTACTTCGCTTCCTTGATGTCACCCCCATAGGTACCAGGGATAGCCTCGATGAGTTTGTTGTTATTGGGGTTGCAGAAATATGCGATGCTGTAGCGGTCTGGGTACATATCGGAATTGTCCTCCTCACCAATGGGGGGTGGTGGTTCAACGACGCGATGACGCGTGCTCTTTATCAGATCATTCGACCACCGAGCCAACAGGTCACCCGCATTGACGACCACTGTATCTGCGATGGGGGTCACATCGACATAAGTATCTTTGGGGCTGCGTACTTGGAGGCCACCGCGACGATCTTGGAAGAGAAGCGTGATGGAGCCATAGTCGCTGTGCTCACCCGCACGAACCTGCGATGGGTTCTTTTTGAAAACTTCCTTCGACACAGCTGGATAATGCAGCAATCGAAGATTATTGTCTCCTGCATCTACATAGGAGTCAAAGTAATGCTCCGGTAAGTTCATCCCAAGTGCGATGGCGCGCATCACTTCTGTGTGGAGGGATCTGCACATGCTGAAGAATGATGTCATGACTTCTCTGAATTCCTTGCCTTCGTCGTCAATATGGTCCGGCCAGCGATTAGGTTGATTGTCCAGGTTATCGCGACCAATCTCCATGGTTTCCTTGAGATCTGGGGTAGCTCGGAGAACTTCAGGTGCCGTTGGGTCGTCCACGTTGCTCAGCTTCTCTTGTCCCGTCTTCACGTAACCACGGTTCGCCTGTGGGGTAGTCCAGCACAGACTGTCTTTCTGATCCTGGGGTCGCGCAAAAAAGCGTGCAGATGAGCCAAACACCCGGGAGACGACGGACGGGGGAAGACCGTGCTCCTTGAGATAGAGGAAACCGGATGTTTTGAATGCTTCTACGATGGAGACGGCGACGGCATGCTTATCAGCGGGGGTTCCGTTGAGAAAGGGGCCGAAGTCAATGACCTACAGTTATAAGTCAAACGCTCAAGATATATCGATATGTGAGTAGATCAACAACTTGGATAATATAAGAAGAGCACTGTGTTGAGCTTCAGCTATTGTACTCACTGGAATGACAATATCATCTTTGTCAACGGCGGTGGTTGCTGGATGACATGACTGCTGCGGCAGATTGCCCTCCATTTTTGGAGCACTACGGTTCTCAGGGCCACAGAGAGGGTATGTTATAGAAGTGTAGAGGTTGATGAATAGGAATAAAATATATGGGAATTTATGGAAAGGGAGAGGTTAGACGTTAAATGGAGTGGTGGCGCAAGGTGAAGAGAGTGGAATGACTTGGTGAAGTCACGTCTACTCCACTGGACCAGAGGCGGGACATTTGAGAAAGACGAAAGAGAAAAACGAGGCGATCATTAAAAGAGTTGGTAGGACTTCCCCCGTGACCTGCATGAGAATGATATGCATCCAATAGAGCGGGGAAGATAATAAAATACGTAGTACCTACTAAATAATGGATGATATCTAATCTTATCTTCTTTACTTCGATCGTGGAACGAGAAAGATAACAACAGTCATTGGTTTAGAGATTAATCAGGCCATGATAACAGAAAGAATTCAATTTGTTTACATTATTGTGAGAAAAGAGTGATCTCGGAGATGAGGTACATCGTACATTGTGACCCCACCCTTATGTTCATATGCATCGACTCCTCAACTTCCCCTCTTCTTCACTGTAACCTCATCAACCTCACAAGCAAAGTCCCGATCTCCCTTTCTCTTGACACAGTTTCACCTCTCTGCAAGGCTCAGAAGAGCAGAATAAATCATGCCACCTCTAATTGTTGACATTCATACCCATGTCTATCCTCCTGCGTATATGGAAATGCTCCGCGCTCGCAAGAGTGTCCCCTATGTCCATGATCCAGCTAATGGGGCAGACCCCCGTTTGATTATCCTGTCCTCAGATGATGACCCTTCAATTCCCCTCGATGAGCGGGGTCGTCCAGTCGACTCATCCTACTGGAATATCGACGTGAAGCTGGCCTTCATGCGTCGCCATGGAATCAACTGCAGTGTGATTTCCCTCGCCAACCCCTGGTTGGATTTTCTCGAACCTGAAGAGGCACAAACTTGGGCGCAGCGTATCAATGATGATCTTGAAAACACATGCGCACGCGTTAACAAGGCTGGTGACTCAGACAGAACCCTGGCGCTACACGAGAAGGAATCCCTATATGCTTTCGGTGCGCTGCCGCTGAGTGCACCTAGCGCTAATATTGTCGTGGAAGAAATCAAGAGACTTAAGACCTTGCCGCATCTGCGTGGGGTCATCATGGGAACATCAGGGTTGGGGAAAGGACTGGACGATACCCAGCTAGATCCTGTCTGGGAGGCGCTGCAAGATACTGGGTCACTTTTATTCTTACACCCACACTACGGACTACCGGACGAAGCTTTTGGTGGCTCAGATGCCATGAATCGATACGGTCATGTTCTCCCGCTGGCTTTAGGTTTTCCCCTTGAAACGACAATTGCAGTGACGCGAATGCTTTTGGCGGGTGTCTTTGATCGGTTTCCGCGGCTGAAGATCTTACTGGCTCATTCCGGAGGCACGCTTCCCTTCCTTGCAGGACGGATCGAGAGCTGTATCCATCATGAGCGCAAGTTTATTGCCAATGGTGGTGATGTGCATGGTCCTCAAAGGAGCGTGTGGGATGTCTTGAAGACCAATATATATCTTGATGCTGTGGTATATGGCACCGCTGGCTTGCAAGCAGCAATGGCAGCATCCGGAACAGATCGTCTGCTTTTTGGTATGATTTTCTTCAGAAAACTGCTAGTTCAATTGTGGAACTCGCTCACAAAGTACTAGGTACCGACCACCCGTTCTTCCCTCCCTTAGATGACAAGGAAGGGGAATGGCCTAGTGTGACGACCAACTACAAGGCCATTCACGCTACATTCGATAAAGATGGAGATGCAGCCGCAGCCGTGCTGGGAGGAAATGCAGCTCGGATTCTGGATTTGAATTGATTTCCGTTAGGAACTGTAAGAAAGAACACCGATTTCTATATCCATGAACAATTGGAAAAATATCCATTGATTCTGTGTTGGATACTGACATTTTCCTTGTTGGTAGAGCAGTAAATGCTGACAAATCTGCATTCACAGCTCTGAAGTGTTGCTTTTCACCAATATCTCCCATCCTAATAGCTTCCATACCTCTTGCGTGAACCAGTCTGGGACCGATTGATCAGGGCTCTGAGAAGGGAGTTGTAGATTGTGAAGATCTTCATCAGTCAGCGCGGGTCGCTCGAGTGAGCTTCCCCAAGTCGAATCCGTGCCAAAAACAGCCTGAAGCAGGGTGCATTGCAATCTCTCCTTGAGCGTTGCCGCGAATGATATGCTTTCGTCACTATCTCTGGATGCCGATGAAGATGATGAAGTGAAAACCTGTAATATGGCCAATGCTCTCTTTAACAGCCAGACTAGGCACTTTGCTTCCACCTGCGCTGAACACAATGACCTATCGTTGATGTCAAGTTCTGTCAAGCCTCTAGGGAGCGGAAGTTTTGCAAAGTCTGCACGAAGATCAGGTCGTAGCTTTAGATCCTGAAAAACGAACAGGCACAGCAATTTTCCGACGCGACTAAGTAGAATGAATAGAAACCCTTCTAGTAAATCTTGATGTCCTGCACACCCAGGGTTAAGTGAGGAAGCCATTACGTTTAGTAGTCGAACCATCTGCGTAGAAACCTCGTGATCGGTATTCATATTAGAACCAGGCAATTGTTTATCGTTGATCTTCTTGATGCTTGCTGCACGTTTCTGCTTGGCTGGCTGTGTCTGCTCGGATTTGGCCGTGCACCATTGTTCTAAAGCATTCATCGCTGATTCATACAGATGAATAATGTGGTAGATGACGCGATTGGAAGATTGCATGCCGTTCTCTGTTCCAGATAGAGTCTTTATCACCTGTAAAAGAAGTTGGAAAGCGCATTCGATACAGCGAAACACTTCAGCAGTCGTTGGCCCCTCAGTCCTCGTTGAGCCCTTATTCCTGGAAGCAGAAGGGGCCGCTCTTTTCTCGGAGACTACCTCTGATAGTTCATTTGCAGTGGTTTTGCATAGATTTACCGCAGCCTTAACAATTTCCAAGGCATTAGACCTCCTCTGAAGGGCTTTCTGAAGCGTATAATAATGCCTCATGAATGGCCCAGTAGCTTAGACAAAACCAGTCAGCGCAGCACACAAGAACACTAGGGTGACTACACAGACTAACACTCCTCCGTAAGATCTAGTCGATCAAGTTCATCCCATGGAGCTGGGGCATCATTAACCGTCTGCGTCTTGGCTCTTTTCCTTGTCGTTGCCCCTCTAGCGGCTTTTTCACTAACGGTTGCTTTTCGCTTTGATGACGACTGTTCCGCCTCGAGCGGGGTATTCTGTGAGTGCAACTTAGAACTAAGCGCTCCATTATGCCTTTCAAGGTCGTAAATGCGATCTAGAAGCTTGCTCTGCTCTGCTTCAGATTTTTCGTACGCCTGCCGCCAGAAGGAAACGCTGTCGAAGAATCTATCTTTATCATGGGTATAGGGTTTTTCTGCCTCCCGAGTGTCTTTGATATGTTGTCTGATTCTCAGAATGTATTCTGTAGGGTTTAATGCTTCTGGTGAGTAGATACAACTATGGTGATTTGATATAGGCTTTGTTTACCTCTGATATCCAAGTCTGCGGGTTTATGCTTGACGATGGCTATTGCAAGAGCCAGCTGTGCTGGGGAGGGCATAGTGCTGTCATCCATATTTTCTGGGAGTATTCTTTAGTGGTGAGGTGTATTCATTCAGGTGAGTAGTTCTTTGATACGATGTGAGTGAAATATACTTGAGAGCCATCAGACACGTGCTTTGGTATACATCAGGTGGTCTGGTTGTCCATCTGCTCATCTACTAGACCTTTTGCAATAAAGACTTATAGTTAAAGACGGTTGATAAGCTACACGATTCTTCTTTTTCCCCATAAAGCTATACTTAGCAAGTCCCACCCTGAATGATTTCCTGTCCGAGGGACCTGTATTATCCCGACTGTACCCTCTGACTGCCACCCACTAAGAATTTTAGGGTATATACACTAATTCACGAACTGAAGGCCTGTGTTTCGGCCAACACTCGAAACTGATGTGGCGACAGAAGACCGGAGTGATCAGACAGGCAATGCCTAACTCTAAGGGTAAACTGGTATGGAAACGAACAGGTTGACGTGCTATACATCCAAAGATCCGGCAGTTGCAAGTGCTCTTGCCGTCGTATTCTCTTAGCTTGTAGATATCAACAGTGGAGTGATATCCATCACGGTAGTATGGGGCGCATGCCAACCGGGCAAGCTCTAGTGCAATGGACGCAATTTACATCCTTTAACCACTGAGATGATCCCCGAGAGCAACAACCCTCGTGATCACGAATCTAAGGTCAGATGGTCCTAACCTAGTCGTCATAAACTTTTGCCTATATAAGTATTCATAGGCGAGCAACTTGTAGTGGCTCATAGTTTGCTGCCATTGAGCTGGTATTTGTCTAGTCTTCAAAGTCTTGTTGCCAAGTTTATCGACTTAATTGCATTAAATGACAGACTAACCAAGCGGGGATTTAATAAATTAAATACGGAGTAAATGCCAGTAATTTCTAAGTTCCGCCACCGCCTCCGCCAATTAAATGCATGCCAACATTTATTTTCCCAAGTCATTTCACAACATTACATCTCAGTCACCTTCACCTCAACCCGAAAGTCAAATAGGGTCCCCGAGAATTACTTGCGTATAAAGCGCAAGTCTCCATACTCTCCTAAGTCGCCATATTCCCATATCGCTACATATCAGCGACACCACCGTGGAAGTTCAGACAAGATGGCTTCAAACGACGATCTCAAGGCGCACGCCGCCTCCAACCAAGATTTTTACGCTCTGCTAGACATCTCCCCAGCAGCCGCCGAAGGCGAGATTCGTCGCGCATACCGAAAGACTGCTCTGAAATACCATCCCGATAAAATCGCGAATCCGACACCTGCAGACATCGACAAATTCCACACGTTACAGATTGCCTACGATGTCCTCTCTGATCCGTCGATACGACAGCTCTACGATAATGCGCGGGAGGCGCGACAGCGGAAGCAGCGCGAGCGGGATATGATGGATGCAGCGAAGAGGAAGATGAGGGAGGATCTGGAAGCGAGGGAACGCGCCGGTGCTGCGGCGATGGGTAGTGCGCCTCGCGGGGTGAAACGGACCTGGATGAATGGGACGGGTGATGATGATGATGCGGAGGAGAAGCTGCAGCGGGAAATTGAGCGGATTGCGGAGGATGGCCGGCGCCGACGCCGGGACGCAGAGGAGCGGTTGAAGCAGAAGGTCGAGGAGGAGGAGAAGCAAATGCGCGAGAAGGAGGAAGAGGCACAGAAGGCTGCGGATAAAAGTAGTCAGCGGGTCGACCGTTCGCAGGAAGGCGGAGCGAATGTGCCGGAACTCGAACGAGCTGTGAAGGCGCGCTGGATTCGTGAAGGTCGGGGCTTAGATTTGGATAAGGATCGCTTAACGTCTTTGTTCACTCCGTTTGGTAAGGTTGAAAGTGTTGTTGTGCTCAAGGATAAGCGGCAACGTATTGGGGATAGGCGTGAGAAAAAGACTGTTGCAACGGGCGTTGTGGTCTTTACTTCCATCGTGGGTGCGCATGCTGCCGTTCTGGACAGTGAGAAGAAGATACGCCAAAGCGCTGGGCAAGCAGACAGTGACTGGGGCTTGATTGACTCCGTATTTTGGGCATCTGGCAATCAACCTGACCTGGGAGCAGGATCTGACAACCGTCCTACTTCTCCTGCAGCGAAAAGTGAGCCAAAGATGCCAGCTGCGCCTCCCAAGCCTGCATTCAATTTCCCTGGGGTCAAGACGACGGGTTCAGATGGCAAAAAGCCCGGTAAAGCGCCGTCTTTCGGTTCATTCGCTTCTGCTGCTGTTGCTGCTGCGGACTCAATGAAGTCGACCCCTACTTCGTCGACTAACGGTCCAAGTGCCCCTAGCATGGAAGAAGTTACATTAATGCGGCTAAAGACTGCGCAGCGGGAGAAGGAGCGCAGAGCTCTTGAAGAGCAGCTTCGGAAAGAAGACGAAGCTGCAGATGCCGCCGCGGCCGCGGCCGCTGGATCCAATGCTTAGTTTTACCATTTTTTTTCCTACTCTGATTCCTTGTTTATCATTTCTACAACCGCATATGTTGGACATCAGTTTTACAGGCTCTTCCTCTAGCCTGCCGCTGAAATCTAACCGGACAAATAGCTGGCGTTGTGGGGATTATGTATACATAGACTTTTTAGTACAAGAGATACCCTTCAACTATATGGAACACATTTTGCTTGGACTGCTGTGCTATGATACATGGTCGTTACTATACATGTGCGATATCATACAAAAAATCTATTACTCTTTCTGTCGGAGTGACTCTTCTTCCTCTAACTGCTCCAGGAACTCCCGTGCTCGATGGCCTTCTTCGGCTTCACGACTACGGGTGTTCTTTTTCACCCCGCCATTAAGGATGAAGTCTCTCGTCCAAGAAGGCACGAAGGCTTTAACCTTGACCTCTCCAGGCTCCTGCTGCTCTGATGAACCTTCTTCCGCCGCATCCCATGACACCTTAAACTCTTGCTCAGGGCTATACTGGGTGCGCTCGCCAGTAAGAGTAACATCGGTCATCATCTCTAACCGGCACAATGCAAGACCGATATTACCTACTCCACCGAGGAACTTGCCCGTACTACGCCCCCTTCGTGCACTGATCTTGTACATATTCGCCGCACTGGGAGGTTGAGGCAACTCCGCAGTAGGACCATACACGGGCGCCACAGCGGACTCAAGAGCACTCTGATCTCCTGTATATAACTGCACGGGCAAAATCCGCTTTCGTACAACACCCGTGTGATGGGTGCGAATGGTAAGCTCCTGACCCACATAGCAGCCCTTGCGGAAGTCAACTCCCTTCATCATATCCATATTGCATTCCAACGGGAGCGCCGATTCACGAATAATTTCAGACTGGCCTTCGGCAATACCGTGCAGCATGCGGCGCACGGTATAAGTTTCAAGACTCACCTCCGAACCCGCAATCTGAGTTTCATCAGGAACATGAGTCCGGAGATCTTCCGCGCCCGGAGTGATGAGGCGGGAGCCGAACCCGGGGGCCCTTGTATCAACACAACCAGCGATCGAGGACGATGGCGAGAAAGGAGAGGAGGATGGGGATTCCATATTATATGCGGCCCAGCGGGGTTGTTCATGGTCCTTCCATGACGCCCACACCGTGCGTTCGCCGTCTTCGAGAGCACGTAGCTTTAACTTCGCGCGAAGCTTGTGTTTCTTTAAATGTTTCATGAGACTCGCTACTTCGTTTTTATCTACTTCGATGAGCCATGCGGGTTCGTCGGGCGACGCAAGGTCTGCTTGTGGAAGCGGGTACAGAAAAGCATCGTTGAGCACTCGACCTTGAGAGTTGAGGAAGGCAGTATAGGATCCAGTTCGACGGGTTGCGCGGTTTGGGTCGTTCGTTATTAACATGTTCTGGGTAACAAGCCCCTGAAGGAAGGTGGTACTATCGACCCCCGTGATGGAAATCAGGCCTCGGCTCGTGAGGCGGGCATAACCGGCCTGCGGCGGGGGAGCTGGAGTGGCATCGCTATTCAGCTGCGAGCGTGAGTAGACGGTGGTCGAGAAGAGCCGGTTGCCATTCGGGCAATGAGCGCATATGGTGCGGACAGATGTGCTAGGGCGCATCATAGTCATCGAATGGCGCTGTTAAAGAATGGATGCAACTCCGGAGAGAAAGTTTACAAATCAACCAAAGCTCCATGGACGATGATATCAGCGGGCGGTGGCACGCGGCAGAATATGTACCATGCTCCACTTAATTATTACTGACCGCTCATTTACATACAGAGAAATTGAAAAGTCCAAGAAACAATAATGAATATAGCCTATTAAATTATACCATCCAAAGCGCCACGAAGCTTGCCCAAATAAAGAGCTGAACTTAGTACAATAAGGATATCCCAGGTACAAGCACGACTACTTGTTCCCCTTGGCAACCCCTTGCAAAAATCCAAGCAAGAAAGCCTTGTTATCCGGTGAAGACACTCTCGCATTCAAACTTCCATTATCTTCTGGAGCGGGGGACCCTCTACTCATCCCAGTTGGAGTGGGAAGATTAAGAGGCGAGAGCGGACTGACAAGGGATGATGTTACTGGCTTTGATCCAGAAGTGTGGACATTGAGCTCTCTTGCGGGCGAAATGCCCGGTGATACCGGCTGTTTGCCAAAAAGGGAGAGAAGAGTCTCTTTTTGAGCAGCGGATTGACTTGGTCGGCGATCAAAACTGCTTGCCTCTTGCTCAGTGCTTAAAACCTGAGGACCATCTTGCTGCTCTGAATCATGCGATTCCTTGGTCCGCACAGGAAGTATATGGTCCAAATTTTGAGAACGGCGGAGGATTTGTGGCTGGAAAGGCTTCGGGGGTTCAGAGCTCTTCGGCTTGCTATCCTTGCGGGTACGGGACGAAGTCCTCGAGGATGATGCCACCGCTGGGTTAGGTGATTGCTCTCTTTTAGCGGATTGGGGTCTAGCCAAGATTGTAATGGGTGAAGAGAGACCCTGTGGCTGTCGATCCTTGTTCTTTCGATTCGAGTTATTCTGATTTTTTTTGCCAGGTGGCTTAGCAGTGGCCTCGGACTGAGGTGGGTGCACAGGCCTGGGTGCCACATTTGAATTCAAGGGATTGCCCTTTGGTGCCGCACTCGCGTAAGTAAGTGCCTGTTGGGTAGCGCTAGAGTCACGTGGCCGTTGTAGAATCTGCCTACTAGTCGGAGAGTTTGCATGGCCTGCTAATTCGGCTGGCGTCGAACCAGAGGTAACCGGTGACCCTCTCAAGAGGCTTAACAATTGATCCTGATGCTGTGATGACTTGCGCCCATTCATGGGCACCTGGTCAGGCTGTGGCGTCAAAGATGCATGAGAAGTCTTAGGCGTCTTCGAGGACTCATCCTTGAAAACACTCAATAGCGCCAATGAGTGACTTGTGAGTTTCGGAGGCGGTAGCTTACTGGCATGCGGCACACTTGCTCCTTGGATCTTGGGTGGCTGAGCTGGTTGGGAAAACGGATCCCCAGTCTGCTGGTAAGGGGCCGTAGGCGCTTGGGTTGCCGGTGCGGCATGCAGGCCGGACGGCAAATGTGCGTCATTGTAGGGCTGTGTAGAGATGTGATAAGCATCCATTCCACCATACCCAGTTGGACGGCCATGCTGATTCATCACGGGTGATGGTTGGGCTAATGGCCGCTGAGACATATGTTGATCAAGGACATGGTTATTTGTATGTGGTATATGAGATGATGCACTAGTTGGTTGCCGTGGCGAAAACTTTGAGAGATAACCAGGTTGTGAACTTTGACCCTGCACAGGAAAGCCTGGGAACAAGGTCGGAGCCGGATAAGGTAGATGTTGAGGAGGCACTGCTGCAGTACTAGCATGTGATGGCGACGTTTGCTCATTCCTCAGGACCTGTGGGGTGGGTTCGCGAGAGGGGCCACTTCTCAGAAGCTCCAAAAGAGCATTGGATTTAGACGCATTAGCTGGTAATGTATCGACAGAGGGAGCCGGGCTTTGCATATGAACAGCGTCATTGATGTTCAAGAGGCGCTTGAGGTGGGTGGAGGCATCCTGAGATGGCGCAACCTCGGGCAGGTCGCTAGAAGTAGCCAATCCTAGAGACTGACTGGGCGCCGTGAGACCTTCTTCCATCGACATCTCGCCATCATTCTGTAACACTTGAGTCGCACCCACTTGCACCTTCGCGTCGAGCTTCTTCTGCTGTGCGATCCATTTCTTGAGAGGATGCATGAACGGTGCGACCATATAAAACTTATTCGCGTTTGCAACCGCGAAGCCCTGGTCTTGCTGTTTATTCTTCTTCAATGTTGGCAGCTCCGACAAGTTGTACCATTCAATCTTGCTGATTTCTTTTCTAGTGCGCGGTTCAAAGTGAGCATCGCGAGGTACCCCACGAAAGACATATAATCTCATGTGCTGTTCTCGCATAGTGATTTCAATGAACTTGACGTCTTTCTCGTTCTTTACGAGCCCAGCTTCATGAACATCGAAGCCTGTTTCTTCATAGACTTCGCGAATAGCGCAGTCTAAATCCTTTTCGTCTTTGTTGATTTTCCCTCGTGGAAAACTCCAATTGGCACCCTTCTTCCAGCCTTTGACCAAAACTACTTCGTCCATGTCTTGGTTGAGCATTATGGCCCCGCGCACCGGAACACGGGTCTTGTATGCCAGAAACTCTGAAAAAGCTGTGATGTGATGATAATGTGACCATTGTGACATAAGCGGACAGTGTTGGAAGATACGCAAGGCGAAAGCTTTTAAGGACAGTGACGGAAGGGCCGGGTCCAACGGCCGGATAAAATCCTCGTAAAACCACTGTGCTTCCTCAACCTGGAAACATATACGTTCGACCGATTCGAGCTCTTCTCGGGGCAAGTTTATAATGAAGCGGACACACAGGTCATCCAGCCCTATTGGAGATCAGCCGTCTCGGTATCGCTGTGGCCAATGAAGACCCATCCCAAGTGAGGAATGAAAGGGAGGAAGACTTACAATCTTCTAAATGCATCTTTGTTTCTGTCATATTGTGCAACGTACCCTAGCATTTCAACTCAGCCTAGGTGGAAAGGGGGGTAAAGGTCCGAAGTCTGGGACGCGGAGTGAGAAGACGGGTTGGAGGGGACAGCACAGCGATGATGCAGCTTCAAGGGTGCTTGGCAAAGCGCCAACCCTGAAGCATACAGTGGCTGCAGAGGAGATAAGGCGCTGACGGGAACAAACCAATGGTTTGTGAATCGGCGAATCAAATAACTAATAGACTGAGAATTAAGGAAGGTGGTTGAGACAGACAAGTATTGAGTTGTCCCCAACGTACCGAAGACAGACAACCAGGAAACAAGAACAAAGCTGCTGAATCGCAGCCCGCTGAAATCTGTGGCGGTGCTGCCCAATGGAAGCCCAGTGCGGCATGCCTGTGTGCCACAGGTGTGGCGATGTGGCTAGTGGATGATCATCGGTGGCATTATGTAATTATGTAATGGAGTCGGGTGGAACTTGGAAACTGCGGGATGACGTCCTCACACGGGCCACGCCCATGGGCACAGGAATGATAAAAAGCCCACTGCATGAACAACAACTGTCTTGGCTAGAGCTTAATTGTTCGCTTCGAGCCTCCCCTTGGAAAAAATATTCCTACCCTTAGGTCTTTATCCGATATCGTCTCTTAAGAAGAACCCATATCTATACATTTCTCCTTGTTATCACTATTGACACTGGCCGGCCGCTTAAAACACGGTCTTAACGAAATACACCCGGTCATTCAACCCAAGGCCCCGCAACCATACGGAGTACTACTAAGACAGTAACGAAGACCTAATCATTTCATCCACAATTCAGTTGCAAAATCATGTCAGGCCCGCTCGTGTCTTTAGTCGGGAAAAAAATACTAGCAGAATCGGCGCGAAACCATTTTGGAACAGAGGTGAGCGGTCCGCTGCGCCCCTCTCAAGACAGAGATTGGCTAAACAAGTACATTTAACCTAGGATCCTTATTTCGAGGAAGTTCCAGCCTCACGTCTGCACCGCGCATTCGGCAAAAAGACTCAAAAGCGGCGCAAGGCAGTACCACCAGGTCTGTCTGAAAATGATCAGAAAGTCCTTACCCAAGTGAAACGCAGGGCATATAGACTAGACTTGTGTCTGTTCAGCCTGTGTGGCATCCGATTTGGCTGGGGCAGTGTGATTGGCTTGGTCCCATTGTAAGTGCTGGCCAACTTGTGTAGTCTAGCAATACTAATTGTGGTCTTGGTTAGTGCCGGTGATGCTGTTGATGCTGCACTTGCGATGATGGTGGTAAATACGTGCGACAAGATCGATGGGGGGCTCCCGACACGTCTCAGAATGATGATGCTGATCAATGTCATCATTGATTTTGCCATTGGTCTCGTGCCCTTCGTGGGGGATCTTGCAGACGCGATGTACAAGTGTAACACAAGAAATGCTGTTATGCTGGAGAAACACTTGAGGGAAAAGGGGGCCAAGGCGCTTTCGGAACAACGAAGACGTCATGAGAATGATACAGATCCAAGTCTGCCCGACGAATTCGACAAATATGACCAAACGATGGTGGATGGTCCTCTAAGGAGCGAAAGCCATAGACATCACAGCAGGCATCACAGGAGGCATCGCAGCAGGCATCGCAGCAACACCCGCCGAGCAACGAACGAGCCAGCACATCATTCCCACAACGACCGAAACCATACCAAATGGTTCGGTGGATCCTCGCATCGGGAGCATGACCTCGAAACTGGGGTCGTCGACAACTCTCAGAACCGTAGATGACAATGAATATTATGAAGACACGGGGGCTGATTTCTGCGAATTTCTCTTTTATAGGCGTTGGTGCTCACATAATACCTTGAATGATTGATGACGCTTCCTCTCAGTTTAGTTTCGTCAATAATGGATCGAAAATTTTCAAACTCTCATTACGAGCTTGTACTTGGGCGTGACCGAGCGCATGCGTAGCAGAACTGAGTGTCTCCACCCCCTACTTCGTTCATCAAAGGAGCACCGCAAAAAGTGCAATGGGATAGATTCACTGGCATTTGCGAGACGTCGAGTTTGTTGGCCGTCCTCGTCACGTTCAGCATGACACCGGGGTATTTCTCGCCCTGCGTCAGAACGTACCGCATCATGAGCTCATCGATAGACAAATTCTTGGTTAAAGTATTTTCTGGGAGTGGCTCATCTGGTACAATAAGTTTGGTGAGTTCCGGGAAAAAACTGGCATAATCTCTCAATTCCGCCGTAAACAAGTCCCGCAGGGGGAAGTTGAATTCTAGGCCAAAGGGGGACATTCCGTCGGCGACTTGCCAGATTACTGAAGAGCCGCGACCCTTCGCAACATTGGCAAGTGTTTTCGCGGCGAGTCTACTATCCGAGTCTCCCCAAATTATTGCCTGGCAATCCATCTGCTTTGCAAAGGCCACGATCAGTCGGTTCATCAAGATATAATCGACATCAGCCTTAGAGGTGGACGTTGCGATACACGACCGGAAGGCATTGAGGCGGTCTGCATCCGACAATGAAGAATCATCCTCAAATTCTTTGCCAGCAAACTGGGACATAGTTTCCTTGATATCAGGGACTAGGGCGAAGATACTGTGAAACGGAACCTTGGTAAAGGAACACAAAGGGAAGGATTTCCGAGCCAATTCGAAACCCTCATCATGCGCAGGATTCGACGGCAAGATAGTCGAAGGCTCTATTATAAGCACATGCAAGTCAAAGCCTGGGGAACCGTGTACTTTTGAGCGCTGGATTTCAAGTTGAGCATGCAACATATGCAACAGGACCGACGAGGAGAGACCGTAAGAAAGAGGAAAGAGCAGCTTGCACGGTTTATCTTTTGCGAAACCTCTATTCAGGCGATAATTTTCCATACGTTTGAAGACTTTGTACGACACAAATTTTATATAACAGTCCCTGCACAGAGAAAGAGTCGGTTAGTATTTGCAGTAACCCCACTTGTAGAGTAGATAAAATTCGTACTTGCATAAACGCCGCCGCCGCAATGTTAAAATAGCTTCTGCATCGCGGCAGTCTACGCAAGGATCCGACAGTTCTTTGCCAGGCATTTTTGTGTTTACCACCGTGTTAGGGTTGCTCTTGTGGTTCTTTTGGTTTGTATCTGTTATCAGACAGAGGCAAAATTCCGGCAAGAGGCAGAAAATCCCGTTGGCGGTGACATTTTTAGGCCTTGCTCCATTTATACTCGGAGCACGGGCTTAGATAATACCATGGTATCGGCGGGACATCAACACGCGGCTTCTCCATCTCAAGTGCAAGGTAGCCACGAATCCCTACCGCCTTACCCAACCAGCTTGGAGCTGCGAACAAAAGTGTCGGCTGTTTCTTCGGAACCCATCATACTCCCTTCACTCTTCCATTCTCCCTATATTATCCTCCTTTTACTTTTCTCATGATACTGGGGTTGTAAGGCAACCATTTGCTTTCGGCATCTCCGGAGCGCGCTTAGTACTACGATCTGGTTAGCTCCTTTTCAGCGATCAAGATGAAAGGCTGGCTCCAGACCTTTTGTTTAACTGCCCTGCTGGCGGGTCGTGCACTCGCAAATGAAGTGGAATTGGTGCGCTTAACATCAGAAGCCAAATCTCAAGCCTCAAGTTCTAACTGCTAGCGATCTCGTATAGACACAGGATGAAGCTCACAGGCAGCGATGTTCGGGGATGTACAGTCGCAAAGCCTGGGGTGGAGACGTTGAGCCCTTTATATTGACTAAATTTGTTCGTGATGGCGATGCTGGCGATAGCGACCCTCTCGTCAGTTTGGTGGTCTTTGAATGGTCCGACGAAGCTTTAATTGGAAGAGCTGTATCCGATGATGCCGATGTATACTTTTTTGACCACGTCTGGAGGTATATACCAGCTAATGAACATCATAGGAGAAGGAAACTATCTGCGACGAAAAGAGTGTCAATGACAAGCTCTGCGAAGCAGGCGATATCGGCTCCTTCATCCTTGCCCCGAACGCAAGTGAATCCCAATTCACGATTGTAACTCAGGCGATCCACTTGAACAATCCTACTGCAATCAATTACCCCGTCAAGAAAACAGGATTCTACTGTGTGAGCACTTATGGATACTCGGGACGGGACTACAAAGCCGTCGTCGAGTTCAGAAACGCGTATGGTGAACTTCCGGCTGCGCAGATCGCCAAGCTCCCATTTTACGGTGGCTTGACAATAGTTTACGCTCTTATTGGGGTGTATGTCCATGAAAATGTCTTGCATTTTTTTTTGAAGTCTATACTCACTGTACATAGGTTCTGGGCTTTCTTATATGTACAAAATCGCCACGACATCTGTAAGTGACTTCATCCATCTACCCATGACAATTACTGACTCAGGACAGTGCCTGTGCAGAATTATATCACCGCTATATTGGTCTTTCTGATTGTGGAACAATTGATGACCTGGGGCTTCTATGGTATGTCGAAGCTGATATACAGTCGAGATGCTTGCTCTCTAACATTATGCAGACTATCAGAACCGACACGGCCTGAACGTTGGTGCAAAGGTACTTATGGTCATTGTAGCCGTTCTTAATGCGGGGCGGAATGCTTTCTCGTTCTTCTTGCTTCTTATTGTGTGTATGGGATATGGTGTTGTCAAGCCTTCCCTCGGTCGGGCCATGGTCTATGTTCGCATCCTCGCTATCGCCCACTTTATTTTCGCCGTTATCTACGCTGTTGCAAGTCTGTCAATAACGCCAGACAGTGCTGGTCCGCTGGTTCTTCTTATCGTGTTGCCACTTGCGGGCACCTTAACTGCGGTTTATGTGTGGACTCTGAATTCGTTGAACGCAACCATGAAAGATCTTATCGACAGGAAGCAGAAGGTCAAAGCACTGATGTACAAGAAGCTGTGGTGGTGCATCTTGGGCAGCATCATCGTGATATTCGGCTTCTTTTTCATCAACTCGATTGCCTTTGCTGGTCGCAGCGAAGCAAGCTTTGTACCAGAACATTGGAAGAGCCGTTGGTTCGTGTTGGATGGCTGGCTCAATCTGGTCTACCTGTTTGACATCGGATTTGTCGCCTACTTGTGGCGCCCCACTGCCAACAACAGGCGGTTTGCAATGAGTGATGAGGTACGGCATTAATCCAACATAAGGAGAGGAATGTACGAATGATTGGTACTGATACGATGTACAGATTGCTCAAGATGATGACGGATTTGAGATCCGGTCATTTAACAGTGAATTGGACGAGGAAGACGCACTTGGCGGTATTCCAGAAAGTTCTGCCCATGAGCAGCGCCGTGATCTGTCGCCTGTGCCCCCTAAGCCCGTCCCGGCTGCGCCGCGCCAACGGGAATCCCTTGATGGAGAAACCATTTTTGCCGTCGGTGAGGATGGAGACAAATGGTCGGACGATGAGGATGATTTGTCCCGCGACTCGGGTGAGAGGAAGCGACTTACCGGCAAAGATGCTTAGTAGTGCATAGCTTCACAAAAGCTAGTTTTTATCCCCTTCGAATTGAGCAACGATTATTTGTGACTGCAGGGCGTGCGTCACTATGTACTGATATCATTGAGGATGAGATACCTTTATTGTCCACTATTTAAACGAATCGACGCATTGGGTTTTATTAATCCTTCACGGGCATATAATGGCGTCTGGCTCGTTGGTTCGAGTTCATTTCAGTTCCGTCTTTTCCCCGGCCAACAAGAAAGAGGGGAGAGAAGGGAAAAAAAAAAAAAAAAAGAAAACCTCTAGGTCTTACGCCGCATCTAAAAGTGATGACCTCCTGAAAAGTCTATGGGACTTATGTACATACGAACCTGGTCGTTATAATGAGATCATTTACTATTTCGTGCCTGCCAAATAGCACATGATTATATGATTTGCAGCCCTGCCTGTTAGAAGATGCGTGTAGCATGATCCCGGTCTTCTGAAACACTGTGTAGTTATCCATTTATAAAAATCAAGCTTTGATTCGTTCACGATACCACGTCAGGATGGAAGAACGCATTGAGTTTGACGTAACTTTCCCGATGTTGAACTTGACTTCCCTCACCACACCCGTATTTTCCCCAGGAGTTCCATTATCGCCAAATGTACGGGATTCTACTGTTCAATATAAGCCGGATCTTCCTTAGCTCGTAGACAGTAAGTAATTCAAATGTCTGAAAAACATGGGAGGTAACGGATATAGATTTCCAAGCGTGACCAGGTCAGATATCGCCTCGGAGATTCGTTGAATTTGCCCTCGCCTCATAGGCATTGGTAGTTTTGGTCGTTTCACCCAGTCCATTCATCGGGGCAATATGTTCCTGGCTCTCACTTGTTTCATATACCCTTACGATTTCGGTCTTCTTTGTAATTCCACCTTTCAGGCGGCTGTGCCGGGACCTGGGAGGTTCGAGGTTCGCGGACTGGCTTGATTCCCCTTGAGAGGCGTCGGCAGAACTAAATGGAGCATGAACCTTGAAGAGTTTCCGTAGGGAGGACAGAGATCCCGACATGAGGCCAAAGTTGAATTCGACTTCCATCCAGATAAGGGACGTCGAGGCCGAGTCTGGTGGATCAGCATGGTCCATTTAAAGGGAGTATAGCGAAGCACTCACAGGTGAAGTTCGTCGTGTCATTGGTAAATTTAAGAGTTGAGAATCGCACAAGAGCGGCGACGCATGCGGTAAACCCTGGCCCTTCATCAGTCCCCGGTTGACTACATCATCTCAGCCAATTACTAACCAATACATAGCAGCCCTATGACAAGCAACCGCTTCTTTAATGGCATTTGCAATTGCCAAATTGGCCGCATTGGTAGCACAAGTATTATCACATCAAGCACGAACATGATGACTCCCTGCATCATCAAAATGGCATATGAGGTTTCAGTCGGGTAGCAGCTGGCATCGGGAATGGTCTTATCGTAGGCCGCCTGGACGGGTCGACATTGAAACACCAGCGCCAATGTGCCAGATATCGTGAAGACAGCGATAAATAGAAAAAGGGATTTTCCGGCAACGTGGATGAATCGAGTTGGGAAGAGGCGCATGATGAACACCAGTAAACTGGTTTTTACGGCTGCTGCAATCACCAGGTAGGCGCATTGCGAGCCATATTCGAGCTGCGATGGTTAGACCAGATTGATGAGTCTGAATTGTCGGTTATACTGACTGTGAGAAAGACAGCCAAGTCGTCTACAGACACGTTCTGCAATTCCTGTCCAAGCCCATAGTACGTGATAGTATACGCAAGGGCAGAGAACAAATCCACACCGATCTAAATTATCAGCAGTCTCACACAGGCCGTTCATTTCCAGACTAAACTCACAAGAGCACACAGCACCAGCGAGTCATCGAGTCCGAATTGTTTTATAACGAACTTACGCAAGTATAGCTAATATATGTCAGCCCGCTGCTCTCGCGACAGCAGTCGAAAACATACTCGAAGCACACACACTATTGTCGTTGCAATTGCCAGAATCAACACGATGATCCGTACGGCAATTGTCATATGCGATAAACCTTCAACATCCCGCCCTTCAGTTGACCTTCCCATTCTGACCATCTCTGATGGTTCATCTGGGCCTGGCTCCCGGAGGACGTGGGAGAAGAAGGGCATATGGGAAGGATCCCATAATACATAGCCTTTCAAATTTCGCCTCGGCAGCGCTGCATTCTCAAATTACACAATAGCGTAGTTGTGGAGTAGCAACACACGCTAGACTCGACGGCTGCCAGAAATTGACGGGGAATGCGATCCTGATGGCTGTAGTTCGTCGCGCCGGCCCGCATAGCGCCCTGTTCGCCTTGGGGCTGAGATCCACTTGGCCCGTGTCATAATCCTGTACAGTGTCTCCAGGCTTATCCTTGCTCCTTTCTATTTTTTCTCATTTCAATTTTGATTTGTCTTCCCAATGCTATTGAGTCTTGTCGATACGATAGATGCAATGATCGCTGAAATTCTAAAAAATTCGCCCAGCCTGGAGCGGGAGGTGATCTCGGAAACCGAGACTATCATATCGAGATTCTCCAGCCTTTCTGACATCGAACAAGATAGAGAACGGGCCACCTATGTGTCCACAGTCTTCCTCCTGCTATTTGGCAAGGATTCCGTAGTCCAAGGGTCAAATGGCTACGAATCACAGCGCCAAGCCCCATGGTATGTACTGTTATACTGTGTGCTTTGAGTCACCATGTGGGAATGATCACTAACGCTTATCAGGTCGACCAATTGCTGGCTCCAACCTTGTGTCATTGTCAGTCCTGGGTCAGCGCAGCAAGTTGCTACGGCTCTGGCATTGTGTCGCTTCTTCAACGTGAAGTTCTCCATCAGAAGCGGAGGTCATTTGCAAAACCCGGGATTTACTAGCAACTATGGGGGCGTGGTTATATCGCTAAGCTCTCTTAAGCAATTAGAGCTGTCTGCGGATAAATCTACGGTAGGTCTCGGGCCAGGCCTAAAGTGGTCGGATGTATATGGTGGTCTTGATGCGCACGAGGTGACTGTGACCGGTGGTCGGGTCACTACGGTAGGCGTGTCTGGTCTGTTACTCGGAGGGGGAATCTCCTTCCACAGCCATCAGTATGGAGTTAGTGCAATGGGCATCAGTAACTATGAGGTGATTCCCTTCCATTCGCGAAGTAGATATGCTCGAGTCACGGCTAACTATAGTAGGTCGTTCTGGCCAACTCGCAGATCGTCAATGCCAACGCGCACGAGAATGCAGACTTGTTCTGGGCTCTGAAGGGTGGTGGGCCTAACTTCGGTATGTCCTGCATCTATCTATCTCTAGGTATCCTCGGCTTTCTGACTGCGATCTAGGGGTCGTAACCAAGTTAGATATGATGACCATCCCAAGCAAGCACTGGTCTGAGGTCCGAGTCTACCCAATCACAGCAGCCGATCAGATCCTCGAAGCCATGATGCAGTATCACGCCGCAATCGAAGCTGACGATAAGTCTTCCCTGATCTATAATGCTACACACGACATTATCCTAGTCGTCTTTTTCTACAGTGAACCTGTCGAGCATCCCCCTATTTTCCAGTCCTTCTACGATATACCCCACGTCGCCAACTTCGTGGCCCCAGGTATCCGGACCGTCTATGATCTCATGAATGCAGTAGATTTTGTGCAAGATCCAGAACCTGCACTGTATGCCGACCACAGCCCATTCTCCCTCTTCCTGAATGCCGCTAACCCTTCCAGTCACGATTTCCGGACTATGACCAGCCTTCCTAGTCTAGACGTATACAGGGCTATTGAAAAAACACACGCTGAGCAGGTTGATATCCTTAAGGACGTCGAGGGCCTTACATTAACAACCGTTATCCAACCAATGTCCTCCTCGGCCATGAAAGCGACCCGCCAAAGTCCCCTAGGCCTGACACCTGTTGGACAACAGTGTACGTCCCTCCTCTAGCTTGAGGTACCATTCTCGGGTCTAATTGATACTTTTTAGGGTTCCTTGTGAGAGCTGACTGGAAGCATGCGAAAGACGAGGAGCGTGTTCGAGAGGCAGTGCGCAGGATCGTCGATGTAGCGGAATCAGAAGCGAAGCAGGCCGGGGTGCATCTTCCTTACCTTTATTCGAACTATGCTTCGCGCGACCAGGATCCCCTGGCAAGTTATGGGGTGGAGAATGCTAAGCGGTTAAAGGAGATTGCGCTGAAGTATGACCCAGACGGCGTATTCCAGAAGTTGCAAAATGGGGGGTGGCTGCTTTCCAACATGGGGTTAGAGGCGTGAGAGTTTACGAGTATCTGACGCAGTGCGTCCTACTAAAAATACCTTAATAGTAAAGATATTCATTAAGCAATGCATGACAAAACTCGACATCAGTTTTGATAATAAAGAAGCAACCGTTAGAAGGGGGGGTAAGAATAAAATAATAATAATAATAATAATTACATGGTGACAATGCATCAGTCCTTTGCGTTCCCTTGTTGCCAAAGACAAGCCCTCCCAACCGCCCAAGCCTGCAACGTGGCCCCCAAACCCACCACCCAGGCATTCTCCTTGATCCCCGTACGAAAATACCACGCGGAACTCGCCCACAGCAGCGCATTAGTGATGATTGCGATAGCCTTGTTGGTTGGATCTTGGAGGGCGTGAGGGTTACAGGACCATTGATAGTGGATGAGGCCTTAATCATTGATGTCAGTTATTCAAGTTCCGTATCGGGGATAGAGTGGTGAATTGGATGAGAGCCTCGATATATACATATAACTTACTAGTCATTAGAAAAAAGGCACTTCCCTGGAAAGGTATCGTCAGTATCTATCTATTACCAAGTCACTGGTATCCTCCTGTATAGTATGGAATTACCTGGTACCAACCAATAATCCCACAGGCCCATGGTTTCATGCCTGAAATATGCATGAATGTTGGCTCGGCGGTCCATTGTTTTCCTCCAATCTAAAAAGTTAACGTTAGTCAGTGATGGGCTTTTCCTGTCTCGTATAAATTGGAATGGATGTTTGTTATATGGTGTTGTTGGTCGCTGTGACGGTTATGGAGCAGGCAGGAAGCATACCGTATGTCCAAAGGAGAGGATGGCAAATGACAAGGCCGACACCTGAAGCGAGCGAGAAGATGGTATCATTATTGGACGTTATAAAGGTCAAACCTGATTTAGGTTGTCTGGGGGTGTGGTGGTGCTTTAGCTAGAGAATATAAATATAGAGAGAGAGAGAGAGAGAGAGAGAGAGAGAGAAAATGCTAAGGAGGCAGATGTTTAGAGAATTGAAACTAAACACTGCCAATTGAAAGAAACTCATAATACAAAGACCCGCCAGGGTGATCATCTATATAGTAACACATCCTTGGACAGTGATACCCTTCATATCTCCTCCATCAGACATCGGATCGTATAGTATACGAACCAGCCAATCAGCGAGCGTCACAGATGAGCCCTCGAAGACTGAGACGAAAACTTGGCACGGCTTTTCCTTTGGTGTCATACTACACTATGCAGAAACGACACTTATAGAATTCTATATGACGGGGGACTGATGCATATTTCTTCATATAAGGTGCCGAACTTGCGTCAGATTTGAGTTCCACCTAGATTACTCTGTACTACCAGGAGTATATGGGATGTATGCACGTGATGACCTGATCACTTTCCTATTTGAGTAAGGGAGCGGTGTAAATGAGTGGCCAGAACACTCCTTCAGCTGAGGAATAAGGGCTGGACTAGACTGAATCAGGATCGCTTATCTTTGGGCGATCCTGCAGATTTGTGGTTTTTAATTGTTGTTCACTGTAGGAGGGGCTCAGATCAGATCTGCTGGGGGTGGTTGGCAAGTACTAGACACACGACAAGATTATTTCAACTCTTACCACTTTTTTAAAAAAAAAAATACAACTTGAACCATATCACTCGAAACCCGCATCAATGAGAATCTGTGTATTCCAGTCCTGCTTCGAGGAGCTCCAAGCCTCTGTTGGCGAGGTCCAAGAATTATGCATGAATCCAGGCGTGTTTACGTCACAGCATACCGTAGTGCACAAGACGATTCACAAGTCGACGGCCACAGAGCAGATAGATGAAGCCGTGCGAGAAGGCTACGATTTTTACTTGAATTTTATGTGGGGGACATATGATGACTCCTTGGCTGGAGTGGATGCCATCCAATATTTTGAGTCTCTTAACCTACCATCTGCGGGTGTTCAAAGTTCGGAACGAAAACAATCAAAATGGGACTTTTTCACTGAAGCAAAGCGAGCAGGAAGTCCCCTTGTTCCTGGGACTGACAACTTCCCATTATTTGTTAAGCCTGCTTCAAGTTACGGGAGTATGTTTATTGATGAACATTCCTTGTGTCGAGATGAGGCGGAGCTGGAAAGTTGCATTCTAAGACTCAACAAGTTGATGCGCCCGGTACGGATTCAGCGAGCTCAGGCACTGGGTCATCCAGACCCAGGGAATTACGCCGATGCCCGAGAAAGCGAAGGGCGAGAGAGTACAGATATTGTTGTTCAGGAGTTTATTGCTGGGGAGGAGTATTCTGTCGTGGTTATTGCAATGGGAGAAAGCCCGGTTCCACTTATACCTCAGCGTGCCAAGTATAAGCAAGTGGGAGACGCGGCGCGAATCTTGACATTGGAGCTGAAGTTTGATGCCGAGTCTGGCTATGAGCTTCTTAAAGAAGAGGAGAATCCGGCCCTTTGGAAACATCTGCAAGAGACGGCAGTTGAAGCGTTTCGGTCCAAGAAGATGTATACCAACTTTATGGGATGCGATGTCGATATGAGAATGGGACACAATGGGAGAGCCTATGTGATTGAGGTTGATCCCCTGCCTGTATTCTTCTATCCTACGGGGTCCCAGCTTGAGGATACAGACGTCAAGCACGGATTCCCTGGTGGGTACAGGGCTGTTGTCAACACTTATATCACAAATTACTTTCTCAAACACCCCGGTGACCGAGAGTCACGCTTCATTGAATTGGCTTCCATATTTGACAAATTACCGACTCTTCCGAACTCAACGAATGAGGTTCCAGAGATTGACGTCCTGGGGCCGTGGAATGGCACAGTCCTGGATCTCGGTTGCGGAACGGGAAGTGTCGGGCGAGCTCTCCACGCCGACCCACGTAATCGAATCACACGTCTCACAGGAGTTGATATTTCGAAACGGTCACTGGATATACAAGAAAATAATACGTACAGTGTGTTGATTCACGACAGGATGGAGCGCTTCCTTGCCAAGCAAACATCAATGTTCGACCACATATTCTGTATATCAACCTTGCAATTCCTGCCCATGGAAGAGCTGGATTTCGTTCTCGCAAGATGCTTTCAGCTGGCCAGGTGCTCCATAACAATTGTCATCGATGATCTTCAAATGAGCAGGAAGTATAATCCTGAGACCTTGACCCATCTGAAAGCCTTCTCTATGGACCACTCTGAAAACATCAAGACATTTCAGATTCAACATGGCTGGCGGTTACAACCCTTAAATACATCCCATTGTTATGAAGGCCATCGGTTACAATTCCGTTTTCGCCGAGACGGCAGGATAGAATAGACAACCTGCCAATCAATACACTTTTCAAGTCGCTAAAACGGGTAATTAATCCATGACTTTGACGCCGTACTAAACCTTCGGGGTTGCTCGAGCTCTTTAGGTGAAACTTAGGAAACAGCCAAAAAGACCGAGTAGCTGGACCGAGCGGCTGGTGTGGGTTTGTGATAATCAGAATTCCATTCACCGGTCACCATATCCTCGATGGACATGATACTGATTCCGAACCGATCATGATGTGGAACTGTCGGGCTCAGAGCTGCAAGCAGCTGGAGGAACCTCTGGAACAGTAGGACGGCCTCCCTCTGAGGCCGATGAAGTGGTAATAGGTTGGGTGAGGACAGTGTTGGGCTCTGTCGGTACTTCATCCCCCTGAGCGGCAGTAGCTGCTGACACAAAAGGATGACTAGCCTTCGGTTCCGTGGGGGACAGGTTCTGCTTCTCGGATCGGCTAGGCTTCAGCTTGAGCTGCCCTATCTCCAGAGCACGGAGAACAGCACCGAGGTCCTGGGGATCGATGGATCGCAGCTTGCCTATAGCATCGCCTGAAACCTCGGGGACAGCCTTCCAGCCCAACTGGTCAAACTCCCCTGAGGTGGCGGACTTGGACTCAATCGATGGGCCGGTGGCCAGGCGCTGTAAATAACTGTCGGTGACGCTGGGTCAGCGACACGTCTTGACCGGGTTGGACTTGGTGCTACTACTTGTAGAAGCGACCCCATCTTGGTGGCGCTTAGGGGAAGCGGTGCCATAGCAGTATTAACGCCCTCCCCTACTTCATTGCGGATCATTATCATGGGCAAACATGTCCGTGGAATCCAAGCGACTCCAGCTTTGATAGCCTTCCAGTTGGTAGAACTCGGCGAGTTCGGCGAGACGATGAACTGTAACTGTTATATTAGATTGTGAGATTGCTTGTCCTTGCCTTTAATTTACTCACCTCAAATTCGCTTCTTGAAACACCAAAATCTCCACACGAGTACGCGGGAAATACTGGGTTAATTTGAGTAGCATGGACCATTCAATTATGACGGACTTGCACCCATAGTGGCTCACGAGTCTCAAGATCTCAGCTCGTTCAATTTTCTGAACGAAGAGCAAACCAAATTTGTGCAGGAGCAAAAAGCGTCTGCCAATGTCAATATGAATGTGCTGGCTAGCTCGGGAAAAAAGCGAAAGAAGCTGTCGCAAAAGGCGCGCGCAGATTGGGCACAGCCACAGGCTAACGCTGCTGCCTCGAAGGTCTGGGATATCTCAACCAAGAAATGGCGCTGTTCTCAACATACCCTGCTCGATAGCACCTCTCCTGTCTAGAACCCCAATACATAGTGACTCTATTACGTTGACCCAGCAATGAGTTTCGGGTTCAGTATCGGCGACTTTCTCGCAGTCATCGAATTAGCAAACAAAATCCGGAAGGAATTCGTTGATGCACCATCCCAATTCAAAGCTATTAATGACGAGTACAGCCACCTCATCGTGTTGGATTTATGTTTAATGGGGTCTCGGCGACTGACCAGAGTGCTACAGAGTCCGGAACCTGTCGTTCATAATACAAGATGTCGAAGTCGACTTGTCTGGCAAAGAACTCAGTGACAGGCAGAAATCTGAACTGCGAACCATCGCAGATAGCTGTCGCTGCCTCCTCGATGAGATTTACCAAAAAATCAACATCTACAGGGTACTGGAATCCGACCATTCCACTGGCCTGCGTAGAGTTGTAAGGGTGTGGAAACGACTAAAGTGGGAACCGGATGATATTCAGGACCTCCGGACCCGCATCAGCAGTAACATTAGTCTCCTCAATGCTTTCAACGGACGCATTACCCGGGGTACTGTCGCTGAGTTATTACAACGTCAAGATGAGACGGAACGTCAAGAGATTCTTGGCTGGCTCTCTCCGATAAACCATGCTGCGCAACAGAGTGACTACCTGAGCCGAAGCCAGCCTGGGACTGGACAGTGGTTTATAGACTCACACAAATTCACAGAATGGGTTGAAAAGCCAGAACAGACATTGTTTTGCCCCGGTATCCCAGGAGCGGGCAAGACTACCCTTATGTCTTTGGTTATCGATGAACTTTACAAACGCTACGGAAATGACAGCGAGATCGGCATTGTGTTTATCTACTTTAAATTCAAGGACGAGTGGACAATGGACCAGTTGCTCTCTATCCTACTGAAACAGTTGGTTCAGAGACAACCATTTATACCAAGTGATCTGAAAGACATATACGACTATCACCATAAACATGGAACACGGCCGCCTCCAGGAGAAATATCAAGGTGCTTACATACCATCGCTAGCTCGTATAAAAAGATTTTTATGGTCATCGACGCACTGGACGAATATCAATCCGCTATCCAGTCATGCGACAGCATTTTGCCTACTATTTTCAACCTCCAGACCCAGTCCCATGCAAGTCTCTTGGCTACTTCAAGACCCATCCCAGAGATCAGTGACCAGTTTAAGGGAATGCCTACGCTAGAGATAAGAGCACGAAACGAAGACGTACAGAGATATCTAAGAGACCACCTAGGACGCCTTCCTAGATTTGTTTCACGAGATGCAGGGCTTCAGGATGAGATCGTTACAGAAATCGCAGAAGCGGTAGATGGAATGTCAGTAGCTTCAGTAGAAGCCAAGAAAAGGCCATGCTAATGCACGCCCAGGTTTCTTCTAGCTCAGCTTCATCTCGACTCATTGGTTGGAAAAATGTCGCCCAAGGCTCTTCGAAACGCCCTGAAACGACTTCCCACAGGGACCGATGCTGTTAGCCTGGCTTATAAGAATGCGATGAGCCGGATTGAAGGACAGGTGGCTGATCAGGTTGAATTAGCCAAAAACGTCCTGGCATGGGTTGTATGTGCGAGAAAACGGTTGACTGTCTTGCAGCTCCAACATGCCCTTGCCGTCGAAATAGGCGAAACTTACCTCGATCAAGACAATCTACCCGAAATCGAGGATATGGTCTCTGTATGTGCAGGCCTGGTTACCGCTGATGCGCGAGGTGGTGTCGTTCGACTAGTGCACCACACCGCGGAAAGATACTTTGAGCAAACCTGGATGGATTGGTTCCCTGCTGCTCATTGCAAAATAGCCGCGACCTGCATCACGTACCTCTCCTTAGATATCTACAACACTGAATTCCAACAAACCCTTAGTATGGAGCAACTCTTTCGATTCTCTCACGCTACGCCTATTGGAGATTTCGAGGTACTTCTGAAACAATACCCGCTCTACACGTATTCAGCTCGGTACTGGGCATCACATTGCCTCATACAGCCAGGAAGCTATGAATTGGTCCTGAACCTTCTGCAAGATGAGACAACGTCCGCTGCATGCGGCCGAGCGTTGGCGATTGCAGAGGAAGAGTTCTGGTGCAGGTCCTCTGCTGCTCTGCAGATATCGGGGTCTCACCTGGCGGTATATTACGGGTTAAACGATATCTTGATGGGCTTGATTGAGAATAGCAGCCAAACAAACACTCCAGATATGAATGGTGAAACTCCATTGTCATGGGCGGTAAGAAGAGGCAACCAGTCTGTTGTCAGGCTCCTTTTAGAAAAGGGTGCAGACCCAAATACTAGGGATAATCAAGTTCGGACGCCGTTGTCACGGGCCGCAGAGCAGGGTTGTGAGACCATGGTTAAGCTTCTTCTGGACAACTGTGCTGATCCAAGCATTATGGATCGCGACGGCAGGTCGTCACTGTCGTGGGCCGCAGAGAAAGGCCATGAGGAAGCGGTCAGACTACATCTAGAGAAGGACGTCGACCTGGAGTCTAAGGATAAGGATGGCCGAACACCACTTTCCTGGGCGGCAAAGAATGGCCACACGGGAGCAGCCGGTCTCCTGTTGAAGAAAGGTGCCGATGTATTTGCAAATGATGAGAAGGGGAGAACACCTATTTTCTGGGCATTTGACAGTCGTGAGAAGTCGGTAGTCAGACTCCTCCTTTCTACTTTGAGTATTTTCGTCAGCCGTGATGGAGGCGCCGGAGACTCATTGATCTTGAGGTCTGGCGCAGATATTCCTGCCCTTGAAGGTGCTTTAGTGGATCTGGGAGTGGGCGTAGAACAATTTGTGAAGTTCACACGGATTACGGAGAGGCTGTACAGGGCTCCTGTGGGAGGACAATGGCTATATATCAAGCTGGACAGGTAGACCGAAGCTCCTATCAAGGTGCTTTCAGTACATATGGTTCTTTTAATGTGCACGGCTATTAAAAGATGGTAAGAGATTTTCCCAAAAATAATAGATTGCTGCAGTATATGGTCCCTTGAGCTATCCAATGAACTCAAAAGCACAAATAATTACTATGCTGAAATCCTACTAGTAGGGCTATACTTGCGAACCACTATAAATAAAAGTCTAAGTTTATCTCCCCCACCACGCGGGGTAACCCAAAAAAGCAATGCGCACGTGATCACCCCAAAAGAGTCACACAAGGTAGTACATACAGACGGACAGACAAACAAACAACAAACAACCAAAGCCAATTGGACAAAAGAGTCCCAAGCCACCCAAAAATGACGAACGATGATTGTTACTCGCCTACTCCGGAAAACTACGAAAGAAGCCAAGCCCTCGCCCTCTCACTCGTAGAAAGATGCCGAGATCTCATCGGCGAACTGGACGCCTTCCGCGCCCTTCTCAAGAAAACGCAACGCAATCCCCAACTAGTCGAGGTCCGATCTCTACGTTCCAATGTGGTCTCCGAACTGCAGACTCTTGAGAAAGTATCCGTGCAGATACGCGCGCGTGCGGATGCAGCAGCAGCTGACGGTGAAGAAAAAGAGGAGATTGAGCCAAGACTGATGCATGCGCTGCGGTCGTCGAATTTGCCGTTTTATGAGACTGTTTGGAATATCGCTCGCAGGAGTTGTACTGGGTTGGTTGCGTTTGGGAAGAGGTTTTATTGGGATGGGGAGGGGGTGGCCGAAGATGAGGGTGGGAAGAGGCCGAATAAGGATAAGCGGAAGAGTGTCTTTGTGGATATTGTGGCGGATGATGGAGAGGAGTGGGTGAAGGTTTCTACGATTTCGGAGACGAGGCTTTTGTTTGAGATGGCTAAGAAGGGGTGGGAGGCGGATTCGGATGCTGAATCCGGGGAGGAGAGGACTGTTCTACGGAATTTTGACGACGGTGGTTCGGATGATGAGGATGAAGATGAGATTGAGTTGGTTAAGTTGGCGAGCGATATGAGGAAGGCTGCCAATCACACCAGGGTGAGGTATAGGCATCCTCGTCTAAGACTAGTGATACCAAAGATTGAAGAAGGTGAAAGCCGTGAGATTGATGATCTATTGAAGGTATTACGGAACTATGATATCACGGTGGAATGTGGTGAGGGTGCACTGTCTTCCAGGGTTGGTGATAACGGCGACAATGTCCCAAGTGCAGCTGCTGAAGGGCATTTACACCATCTTCTCCCTACACCCTTCAAGAGCTTCACTTCCACCTTGAACGTGGATTGCACATTGTTGCTTGCCTTGGTATCGGATGTCTCGCACTTTAAAAATATAGAGCCTTCGCCAGAGTATCATAAGGCCATCATCCGACAGCTCGAGTTCGAGCGTGAACGGCCATTGCTGGTCACAGAGCTTTGGCCCGCAATGGAAGGACACGACTTAGTGTGTACCGATGAGGCCACAAGACGTATGCGTGAGATAGTGAATACCATTGGCACCGACACTGAGAAGAGACGAACGGAAATATTATTCGGCGACACACCATTCGAGAGTCGGGAGACCAAATCTGTCATTCAGGGGTTCCAGGAACTGTCTGATTATGAAATACCACCACAATTAAAGATGCCCGTTAAGACAGTCAAAGCCAAGTCTTTGATCGATTCAGCAATAGAACAAGGCAAACTCCCTCCAGTCTTCCACAAAATGGAAGAGATTTTGTCCAATATTAACCACAGTGTGTTCTTTTATGGCTGGGTGACCGGAATGACGACCATATCGAGCAACCGCACTGTGGTTAAACAGATCGAGACAATCATTGAACAGCATAGAAATGGTGACGAAGACTTGGAGGGGCCGCAGGTTTGGGTATGCGATACAGCCAGGAGCCTGATTGGAAAAGAGAAAGGCCGGAAAAGCTAGAGAATCGTTTGTTGGACCGCTATAAAATATAGAAGAATGGCTTTATAGAGACGGTATCAGTCGTGATCAGCAAATCGACACCATCCCGAGCAAGCTTGCCGTTCCATTTGCAGAGCAGACACGGAGGCTGTCGCAAAGTCAAACTCTTGATTCCAGTCACCTCCGTCCGATGTTCCGAAGTCGTTGCAGCCTAGTATTACTTCTCAGGGGCTCTAGAACCCTCTTCTGGTAACCAGAAAACGATATCTTTATCAGCAGTAGCCACCATGTTGTACCGCGGGTTGTACTCGATCAAAGCAGTCCGGCCACGGTGAGGCAACTTGCACACTGGCTGCAGAACGTTATTGGCGTCTGGCGACTGCTGCAGGTCCCAAGCAAGAACATCTGGGTGGTCACCCGAGCCTCCAAGAACAAATCGTCCATCCGGGGTAAAGCAAGCGTCTCCCTGACCAAGAGGCTTGCCCGTTGTTGAAACCGGGGCAGCTCTACCAGGCGAGCCATTCTTGCCAACCAAGAACGCCTTCATAATCCCTTCAAAGGCGTCGAGGACAAAATGTCCATGGTAATCTGTTCCGACCAGCAAGTGCTTCCCGTCATTTGAGAATTCGAGGCGGGTCCACGCTCTTCCTCTTGTAGAAGGTGTATATCTTTCTTCGTAAGGCGCAAGATCAAAGGTAGAAAAAGGAGACTTGTCGTAATTCCGGAAGTCGTAGAGTAGAACCGATGAAGTTGACTGGGACGCAATGGCGATAACAGAAGCAGAAGGGTCAAATGCAGCAAGGTACGGGGTGGCGAGCTTTAATTTGCCCTGCGCATTTCTCGAACTGAGATCCCATATCGCGACAGTATTATCTTTGGAACATGAGACAAACGAATCACTGCCTGGCGAGACGGCGAGACATGTCACTTTGTCTGTATGGCCGTAAAAATAACGCACGTATCCTTCATTGTGTAGATCAAGCAATCGCAACGAGTCTGGCCGGCATCAGCAAAAGACCATCAGATGTCTTGAGACCCACGGTCAGATAAGCATACCATCGACCTTTGTACTTGCGTGGAGGACCTGACGGGAATGATGCGTGAATCTTGCTAGATGAGCTCCATACTTTTTACTAGGAACAGACTTCGTAGTCTTTCCTTCCTTTATGTCAAAGATTTGGATGGTCTCATCGTCCCCTGAGGAGACCAGATAATCGCCTTGGTCGTCGAAATCCAACGAGGTCACGTAGGAGGACGAGTCTTGCTTCAATGGTTTGAATGCCTGTGGTTGAGGAGTCAATGACACCAATCGCATCAACGGTAAATATGCTATATACAAACCTTAGTGGGGCGAAAGCTACGAACAATGTCCGACACTTTCTGGCATGGAAGAGGGGTCTGCTGCTGCGATTGTGATTGCGGCGGCGGCGGGGGAGGCGGCGGTTGCTGCTGTTGCTGAACTTCCGCCATGGTTATGACAGTGTGGCGTGATAGAGAACCGGATTAATTGTAAATTAGGCCAAGCTGACCTTTACAGTCAAACCACTGACACAATCTGTCACTGTTGTTGAGATCTTCTGCGGGTTATTCCTGAGCTGCGGAGCTTGAGCTTCTGTATCGCGATTGCCCCAGGAAATTTGGCGCGTTTGTCTTAACTCCGAGGGCAACAACGTTGTTCCAGACCGGCGGTTAGTATCGGGGCGCCTACTGGTCCGTCTGGTCGGTTTAGCCCCGATGGTCGGAGTCCCGTTGGTAGGGACTGCCCCATTGAGCCAATCAGCACTCCAGGAATCCCAATCGGTAAAGCTTAGACTGGATTTTATGGAATTCTTACGGGAAGATCAATGCTCCCTGTCTTATCTGACTTTCGCTGTTTCTTCAGCCTTCAAAAACTATCTGCTGATCTTTCACTTGTATCCTCCCGCAAGTCTTTGTGATCCTTTGTGTGGTTGTCCGTCCTTGATCCCAAACTAGACTCAACATCAAGTCCCCGCCCAACCCGCGGATACCCTTAGCATCCCTCCGCTCACGGAGGCTATCCGTCAGAGAACATGTCGACAACAACAGGGTGCGTGGTACTCGTATAACACCGCAAGCCAGGATCTGCCTCTGCTAACGCTCCGCTTTCCAGAGCGTTCATCGCAGGAGGAATCGCAGCATGTGGAGCTGTTACAGTGACCCATAGTTTTGAAACAGTCAAGATTCGGTATGCGCCTTGCTTTCCAACCCTGACGTGCGAGATCATATCGGAACACACACTGATCTCATTCGGCCGGTAGACTACAATTGCAGGGAGAACTACAAGCAAAGTCCGAAGCGGTCAAGAAATACAAGGGTGTTTTCCACGGCGTCAAGGTCATTTTACAGAATGAGGGCCCCCGTGGGCTGTTCCGAGGCATCGGTTCCGCTGTATGTGTTCTGCCTAAATTTGCGAAAACAAGAGAAATGGCTAGCTGACCGTTGACTTAGTACATCTATCAAGTGTTGCTCAATGGCTGCCGTCTAGGATTCTACGAACCCCTGCGCAAGACTCTCACAACAACAATCTATGAAGACCCCCAAGTCCAGTCGTTGGGTATCAATGTCTTTGCTGGTGCTGCCTCAGGTATCATCGGTGCTGCTGCAGGTTCTCCATTTTTCCTTGTCAAGACACGTTTGCAGTCTTTCTCTCCGTTCCTTCCAGTCGGTACGCAACACAACTACCGCAACTCGTTTGATGGACTACGAAAGATCTACACTTCCGAGGGAGTAGGCGGGCTATACCGTGGTGTCAATGCAGCCATGGTCCGGACAGGTTTCGGTAGCTCTGTCCAGCTGCCTACCTACTTCTTTGCTAAGCGCCGCCTGGTCAAGCATCTGGGAATGGAAGATGGCCCCGCTCTTCATCTTGCCAGTAGTACGGCTTCTGGGTTTGTCGTATGTTGTGTCATGCATCCTCCTGGTACGTAATGATCTCTTAACAGCGATGATTTCCTGCTAACCTGTCTGTCCAGACACTATCATGTCGAGAATGTATAACCAGACTGGTAATCTCTACAAGGGCGCATTGGACTGTCTATACCAGACCGTTCGTAAAGAGGGGTTGCTTGCTATTTATAAGGGTTATTTCGCTCATTTGGCCCGTATTCTGCCTCACACTGTAAGTAACAATCAACACTGGGCTAGATGGCGAGGTTCGGTCCGCTAACCCGATATAGATCTTAACCCTCAGCTTGGCTGAGCAGACCAACAAGCTCATGCGCAGAGTTGAGGACCGATTCCTTTCTGACTCAATGAAGGAAGCACTGTGATGGGTCTATAGATTCTTACGACATATTAGGAAGGGCACATAATAAGAAGGTTGTGGCTGTTTAGTCTTTTTCCAGAAACTTGGGTGATTAGACCTCATTGAGCGAGTGTCGACTCACTAGGGTATGTATATAGAAAGCGTTGACTCATGTTCCACAAGTCATATTACCTTTTAGATTCTGTATATATGAGCCAAAAACGTTCAGATGGGTATCAGAAATGCTCCACGTTAAACTATGTACCATTAACATGTTTTGATTATAATCTCTGCATTAGAAGGGTGGTGTCAAGAGGTCTAGAACACCTAGTCAGAAGGTACTTCGTATGCTGATAGGAATGTAGCTCGATGGCACGCGATGTCAATTAACGCGTGTGGGTCTGATGATGAGCTTACGGTCCTAACTGTCATGTTGGTTATGCTAACCAATGACTTTGAAAAAGGGAAAGATAAACTGTTGGGCATAATATTTTGCACCAAGTCTATACTGGAAGCCAAATTATAGAACATACGACCTGCATACAAGCTCTATGCTGTATAGTATAGATGTTAGAGAAGACATGGAGCACAGTCGCGTTACCGCGTCTTAATGTTTCAACACAGTCAATAACGTCATTGAAGATTACTAACGTACACCCAAGCATGACAAAGTAAGTAGTTCCACTCTAAAAAAACTTTTGACCCGGAAATAATTGTTGTAAGGAACCCCATATCAGGACTGTAAACCCGTAAATCCGCGCCGGATGCCTGACTAGGCTGAAGCTGTGGGCTGGGAGTGCCAATGCAGATGCTGACCGAAACTGTCCACTCGCGTCGCGCGCCAACTCTTCCAAGCCTTAGGCATTCTGTACCTGCAGATCTCCATTCGTTCGAGCAACCCCAATGGTCAACTAAGCGGCTTTCAGTAAGAGACCTGAGCTACGGACCTTGCTCAATGTAGTATAGCGTGAGATGGCTGGTGGATAATTGAAAGTTGTGACGCTCACGAGCTGACGCGAGACAACAGTTCGAGAGAGTGTATAGTACAAAGTACTATATGGCATTGAGAATGAGTGTAACATATGACGTTCTTTTAAACCCCTTTTTAACGGTAAACTGATGCAATATTGTATGGGGCTCCTAGTGATCACTACGTAGTGCTACTACTAGTGGTAATATTAGATCGACTTGGTGATTTGATCGCATCAGATAAGATAAAAAACCCTAGTCGGGTGACGACTGAACAGCAACATGAACATATTCGGCGTTCTAGATGGTAACCATTTTCAAATATGTGGAGATGTAACCCTGAAAGGTTTAAACAGTGGAGATCGAAATCACCGGAGTGAGGAAAAAGCCAGTGGTCTGACCCAAATGGATGGGTACGCAAGGCACGAAAGACGCAATGAAGCGTGTAGACGCGTCGTCCATAACACCGGATACCCACCAGCCATCGGCTCAGAGGCGCGCCAAGTCACGTGCGACGTGACTTAGCCCGTCGCGCTAGGGATCACGCCCTCGTCCGAAGCAAGTATTTCTGCAGGCGTGCCCTCCTCTTCTGCAGCTCTTTTTTTCCTCATCCCAAATCCTCAGCCAAAATTACTGGAGTGTTTCTGAGTCTGTGTCTTTAATCTTTCTCATATATTCAATTGAAGACGTCTAGACACTACTACATAATGTCCGCGCAGGTCACTCCCTCCAAACAGGTACGTGATGTCACGTCTCGCCTCCTAGGGCTGACGCGTCTGTAGGACAGTATGAGCTAACCATGACCGTCTGGCAGGCTGCATCCTCTTTCGAGAACCTCAAGATGAGCGACTCACCTGTCAAGAAGCTCAATTTCGAAGCTGTAGGCAAGGAGAACACTCCTTCGTCTCTCCAGGTCACCGACGTGCCCACCACCAAGGCCGCTGTTGAAAAGTCTACCGATGTCTCCTCCAAGATTGCTAGCATCAAGGAAATGGAAGCGAACGAGCCCCTGCTCCAAGAGAACCCTCATCGCTTTGTTCTGTTCCCCATCAAGTATCATGAGGTGAGTAGCGGCACGTCTACCACGCGTCACGCGTAAAGTGGATTTCATCATCCGTACTGACCGCCCCCGATCAACACCGTATACTAACCTTTTTCTCTAATAACAGATCTGGCAAATGTATAAGAAAGCCGAGGCCTCTTTCTGGACCGCCGAGGAAATTGATCTTTCTAAGGATCTTCACGACTGGCACAACCGCCTGAATGATGACGAGCGCTACTTCATCTCTCGCGTCCTTGCCTTCTTTGCTGCCTCTGATGGTATTGTCAACGAAAACCTGCTCGAGCGTTTCAGCGGAGAGGTGCAAATCCCTGAAGCTCGTTGCTTCTACGGTTTCCAGATTATGATCGAGAACATCCACTCGGAGACCTACTCTCTTCTGATTGATACCTACATCAAGGAGCCCAAGCAGCGCACCTACCTCTTTGACGCCATCGATACCAGTATGTTGATCCCGGTTAACACAGTTACTGTACTGTTACTGACACCAAGCAGTTCCTTGCATTCGCAAGAAGGCCGATTGGGCTATCCGGTGGATCCAGGATCAGGAGTCGACCTTCGGTCAGCGTCTCGTAGCCTTCGCTGCTGTTGAGGGTATCTTCTTCTCTGGATCCTTCGCCTCCATCTTCTGGCTCAAGAAGCGTGGCTTGATGCCCGGTCTTACATTCTCCAACGAGCTTATCTCTCGTGATGAGGGTCTCCACACTGACTTTGCTTGCCTGCTCTTCTCGCACCTGAATAACCGCCCCGACCCCCAGGTTGTGGAGGACGTTATCGTGGAAGCTGTCTCCATTGAGAAGGAGTTCCTGACTGACGCCCTTCCTTGCGCTCTTCTTGGCATGAACTCCAATTTGATGTGTCAGTACATTGAGTTCGTCGCCGACCGTCTCCTGGTCGCCCTTGGCAACAAGAAGTACTTCAACGCCACCAACCCCTTTGACTTCATGGACAACATCTCTCTGGCTGGTAAGACCAACTTCTTCGAGAAGCGTGTTGGTGACTACCAGAAGGCTGGTGTGATGGCTAGCACCAAGAAGGAAGCCAAGCAGGATGAGAGCTCCGGCAGCGCTGGCGGCCTCAGCTTCGACGAGGACTTTTAAACCAACTTCACGAATATACCCGGCAGTGTGCTCGCTGGCACCTGCCATCAGATACGAGCTAATTCTCCTTTTTGGTCGGTTTTTATTCCTGGGCTCCGCGTTATTGATTTATGAAGCTGTTTGAGGTATAAGCATGGGTTTGGCGTTGGATTGGCGGGACTTGGTTTTCTCAAATGTACTGTCAGTGTCTTAGCCGGCATTCGACCCTTAATATGGGATGGATGGGCGGTAGACTGTATTTAAATAAATAGGATATCACTGTACATTCAATTGGATATTCCACGATATAATCGAAAAGTCACTGTTTCTTGAAATTGCTTTTGGTCTGAATGTGATATTCGCTCCGCATAGAAGGCACGTAAAAAGTTGTAAAATCTCTATGTACAACACTTACATCATTAGAGTATGAAGTCCCTTGAGTACTAGTGCGCGTCTGTCGGGGGCTAAAGGGATCTGCCTCCCACTCCCATCCCTCTGCATAGACCAACCATGCGCTATGAGATACTGCCAGAAGCCCAGAGTACGTTAAGTATGACTGCGCCAGCCCGACGCACTGCAAGTCAAGAAGGGCTGATATACCAGGCCCTATGATACCAATAGAAAAAACCTCGGCGGCAGCCAGCAAAAAGAAAAATCCATAAGCAGCCAGACATCCGATGTCCCTCAAACCACCCAAAAAACAAGAAGAAGAAAATAATTAAAAAAAAAAAAAGGCGAAATATCACCTCTTTCCCTTTCCACCCTTCTTCTTCCCCTTCCCGCCCTTATTCCCCTCCGTCTTCGCCGCAGGAGCAGAGCCCGTCCCCTCCTCCGGCGCATCAGTCATCTCCACATCACCACCAGCCTGCGCTACTGGCGCAGCAGCCGCATTTCCCAATCCCAACGCAGCCACATTCGCACCACCCGCTAGCTTTCCTAGAGATGTAATCAACCGCCCTACCTCGGCGGCTTTGTTCGTGCGATATTTGAGGCAGATTCCAGAGGTTGGGTTGTAGGTTTTTAGTGTGAGAGATGCAATTGGGGCCGTCGGTGTTGTTGATTCTTCGGTTGGTTTGGCCTTTTGGGAGGAGGGGAAGTTGTATTTTGTTGTTATGCGGGTCTGTGGTGTCGATTCATTGTGTTAGTTAGGTGGTATGCTTGGTTTGGGGGTGGTTTTGGATTGAGGAAGGTTCTTGACTCCTGGGATTGTGGGATTGGGTATTGGGATGTGTGAGTGAGACGTACGTCGTTTGGGTATGCATCGAGGAGGAGCGCTGATTGTTCCAGGTAGGCCTGGGAAGTGGGAAGGTATGGCATGTTGGTTCGGGGTCGTGGTTGGTTTTCTGAATGGCTCCGAGGGTTTATCGATTGAGGGTGTTTTGAGTAATAGAAGAAGGTTTTAGAGGTTTTCTGTGTTCGTTGGGTGGTGAGGTATTATTATAGTGAGTGGAGGTGTGATAAATGGTGGAGTGCGGACAGTTTGCTTGCAATTGTCAGTAGTCGAGTCTTGGCGGAAAGCAGCGGATTTATTATCTACTTCGTTGATCGATTACGATTTTCCTCCTACTTTAATCCTCTATACTTTGAAAAGCTTGTCTCTTGTACATGTAACTATTTGTCGCGTATCCTAAATACATCCTATATATCTGCTACATACATACCTGACCTCCATCGCGTTCCTGTAAATGCAATATTATGAACACCCGCCAATGCAATATTTGCCAAAATGGGATAAACTGGAAAAGAAAAATGAAAGGAAACACATCAAATCATAAACAACACAAGAAAATCAGTCTATAGCCTGGGAGCATCGTACGCAGATCAACTTCTGCTTCCCATTTCGTCCTTTTGTGGCTCGGAAATTCGTTCCCTCACAGTTGTCACACCGGAGCACATCTTCACTCTCATCTCCCTCCCCGTTTGACGATGCGTAATCACTACTCAGGACACTACCGACGCTCGGCTGACGTCGCCCGGGAACAGAAAGTCGATTGGGATCGAGAAGACGAGGTGAATCTCGATTCCGCGCAGCTAATGCGTCTCGTGCGATCCTTTTGTAGAAAGCATAGCTGTGGTCACCTTGTAGCCACAGAGGGTTGTCCTGATCTGGTCGCTTATTGGCAACTAATGCTGGAGCTGCCTGGAGTGTCTTAGGAGCATTAGCGGCACCATTGCGTCCTGGTACTTCTGCACTAGATCCTGCACTATCCAACGAAGTCTTGTACTCCGTCGAGGTCTTGTAGGCGGAAGGCGGAGGGGAAATAGTATACCCAGAACGAGATCCACCTCGTCTGGGACTCGAGTACTGCGACCGATCGGCGAGCCTCTGGGGAGATGGGCTCCGAGTCCGTGTCCCTGGGTGATGGCCATCCTTTCGCTCCGTATGGCCGATCACAGAGTTGCGCCAGGAAATGATGCGCTCAGAGGGTGTCTTATGAGATGACTCTTTTCCAATAGACGAGGCAATGCTGTGCCGCGCGGAGTTTGTGCGCCGTAGCAGTCTGCGAGAAATCGTTGAATGCGTATCCCAGCTTTCAAAGCGCCGTTTGTAGTACGCGCAATCTTGTCGCAGGACCTTGATCTTTCCGGAGTAGTCGGCTACTATGATAATGTTCCCTCCCGGATGGGTGGAGCGAGCAAGATACCCCGGCGATTCCTGAGCCTGTTTGCTAGCTACCGAGTTGCGATGAGGTCCGTTCTCTTTGGAGCTACCTAGGGTTACGGGCGGCGGGTTGCAGAAATCGTAAATCGGATCTTCGGAAAATCCTAGTATCTGCTTCGTTTTCGAGGAAGCCATAATAGCCGCCGTCACCATGGCTGACTGTGGTTCCACAACTTCCACAGCACGTTTGTCTGAGTCCTTCTCAACAGGAGCTGTCGGCCACAGATAAGCCCGGCGATCCTCACTTCCACAGATGACGTGTTTTCCATCATCGCTGAACGAAGCGCGGATCTGGCTGCATGTATTTTCATTGCCGCGGAATTTTGCCTCCAGGGTCCGGTCTCTAAAGTTGTACATTCGAATCCGAGAATCGTTACTGGTGATCAATAGCTTGACCTCGCCCTGAGGGTCACCCTTAGGGAAAACAGCAGTATCAATCCCTGTAATTTTGCTGCCTTTGGCATTGCGTCCACGTGCTGAGCGGACATGGAACTGCGTGATTGGTTTAAGGCCGTCGGTTTCATAGATATTGCACATTCCGTTTAGGCAACCAGCAATCGAATGCCGGCCATCCGGAGTAAAAGCGACCGACGTGATCATATCGGGAACTGTCGCAACAAATGCCACACTCTTATCCGGGATACTCCAAAGCCGGAGTTTCGTGTCAAGTGAACCTGCAAGGAAAAACCGGTCGTCCCGGGGATGGAATTGAATCGAGGTAACGAAGTCGCTATGTTTGAATATACACAGACACTCAGGACGGCTCACATGCCACAGTCGCACCGTCTTGTCCATGGAAGAAGAAAGGAGAAAATTGTTCTGCGGTGATGTTAGATTTACAACGGATGACTCGGTCTGGTATTGCTAATGACATACCTTGCTCCAACTCAGATCAAGCACGCTGCCTGTGTGGCCCTCGTACACTTGGACTGGCTTCGCCTTGAACACCGGCGCTTTCAACTGAGGAGGTTCATCACTATCCTGACTCCCATCTTCCTCTACCTCGGATTCCTGGCGGTCCTCCGGTGAGGTAATAACAGCCCAGACCCGGACTTTACCATCTTGACCGGCAGCGGCCAGATATTTGCCGTCATTGGAGAACACCAGAGCCCATACTGCTTTCCCGGTGTTTTTACTGCTCCTTGCCCCCGCTACTGAAGACCCGTCTTTTTCAGACGAGTTTGACACATCATCTGCACCTTCGAGCTCCTGCGCTACGAAGACTCGACTGAATGTTTTCTCTTTCTTGTAATGTGCTCTGACCCGGATGTACTTTGGAGGACGGGGGAATCGAGGAAAGAACCCTATCGGTTGCGCAGTGTCCATACGAGCAGTATCCGGTTCAGAGACATCGTCGTCGTCGTCGAGAATTTGGTCTTTCTTTTTACCGCCAATGATTCGGCTGAGAAACGACACGCCTTTTCTACTTGATCAAAGTGAGTTCGATTAGCCTTCGAAATACAATGCAGAAAAATAAACGTGCGTTATCTTGCAGAGCGGGGTATATCAAGAAAAGTGAAAGCGCAGCTAGAGAAACATAACGGATCCCTGCTGAACATAGGCATAGTACTCACTTCTTCTCCTTGGACGGCTTGCGGTGTAGCGCGGCATCTCCTCGTATTGGGCCTTGCTCAGGGAGCCCGTCAGTTCCGCCAGCTTCCGCCTCGTATGACGCCCTTCCGAGTAGCTTTAAAGGGATCGACTTCTCCGTATTGGTGCGTTTAATAATATGCTGCATGATGCAAGTTTGATCAGCAACCGGTGCACCCACAGCACACATGAGTGATGTAGTGACTTTATTATTCGTACCTGCGACAACGGATCTATTGCGCTAGAGTCGGCGCTGACTTCGACGAGGGTTGGAGACGAGAGCGAACTCCTAGTAACCCCGATAGAGGTGTTACTTTGGCCCTGACCTGACCGAGAATTCTTTCTAGCATCGAGCGGGTTGCCACTGAGGGACGATGCTACATCCGACGGAGCCGATCCTATATAGAGAGCGCATAAGCATGGGTGACAGATGGCGAGCACAATGCGCCTTTGTCGTTTGTTTGACGTCGCCGCAGGTCATTGACATGTGAAAGGAATCAAGGGGTGAAAGTTTGCATGGTATCATAATTTCGAACTCATCAGGTATAACATTATCGAGACAATTGGACATACCGATAGGGAACGACTGAGAAGTCCGCAGCAGCCCCGGATTCCCCTCATTAGGACTGCCGCTGTCCTTATTGATTGTTAGGTTGCTATCATTCCTCTTAAGACTCGAAGAAGAGCCGGTTGCAAGGTTGGTGACGATCGCGGGGATAGGCAAGGCGCGCGATGCCGAAGCGCCTCGGCTGTCAGTCTCCTTGGGCGCTCGCAAAGCCTCCGTCATGGTTAGGGCGGCGCCCCAGAGTGCGCATGTGGAATCGGAAACGTTTGGCGGGAATACTACCGGATGGTGGGAAAAGGGAAAGAAAAGAAATTACTTGGAGTTTGCGAGAGATTATGGAGACCGAGAGGAAACACGGTAATACCCGGATGAATCGGAGATTAGAATGACATCAAGGGTCCGGGCATTGACCCTGAGTTAATTTTCCCTAGTATTTTAACTTGGTTTCGCATGACATTTTTTAGTCGCAAACTGTTTTAGTACGGGGGCGAGAAAAGTCGCATTCTGGAACGACCCATTGAAAAGCGACGGCGCGGAACGGTTGGTTAGATATAACAGCCTGAATGGAACGCAAGAGAATTTCGCAGTTCTCTGGTTTCTACTCAAACTACTACGTAGTAGCAAGGAATCGAGGCAATGATAACAATATATCGGCAAGGTTTCTGCGCAAGTCTGCTCCTGTCATGCAAGTCAAGCATTTTAAGGTCAGGGCGTGGGGTTCGGGTTTTGGTAGCTAAAAATACTTGGATTGGATTGTGTCATAGGTGGTTCCACGCCTCATGAAGTAATGACTATTGCCAAGTAATTAATTATCGGAATACTGGTCAAGATCTCTGATTCAGTGACTGATACTGTCATCTCCGCATTGGTTTGATTGATAATAATATATAGTAGTTATATCTTTCTAGAAGACATGACAGAGACCGGAGCAGAGTGGTCTCCACATCGGTTGCCATAGCCACAACGCTTGACCACCACTCACGCGATCTGGCGATCGTGTCTGGATGTCCGCGTTGAACAATAAGCCCCTTGTACTGGGAATTTCCTTGACCATGGGCTATCTTAATCTGACAACGCTTAATTGCGGCGATATACCCAGATTATTCCACCTATAGTATGTTCTTCATGTATCTATATCCGCGACGCCTGTTCCAATTTCCGTGCCCGATCTTTAGCTATATCACACATTGCCTGAGTCCGTAGATTAGTACTCTCAATCCGTCACGGGAGCACGATACAACTTTACCTGGATGGTTTCTTCTATCTCCTTCTCGGCATCACCTCTGTCAATCCTTTGTCGCATCTCCACCATGATAACGTCTCGGCTCCGTCCATTGACAAAAGTTCTAGAACCAGAAAAAAAAAAAAGAGCGTTAAATTAGTCCTGATCGGCGACGGGATATGACTTGGTCACGAACACAAATCTTAATCCTGGGAATTTCTCCTCGTATTCAGCGTTCAGCAGTCGCAATCGTTCCGCTAACTCCTCTGCTCCTGTGTTCAACTGCGCTTGTTCCTTCTTGCTCAATTCACTTATATGCTCAGATTGCGCCACCTTCGGTCGTCCCAAACGGGGATGCGACCCCAAGATTCCAACGAGAACGGCTTTATCAGTCGGCGAATTCGCTGCGGATAGAGCGGACATGCGGCCTCCGACGGCATCAATCAAACTAGCATATGAGGAGAACGTCTGATTGGCCAGAATAGGGGCCATCAGCGCATGAAGTTCCGGGGATGGCTCAAAGAGCGTATCGAGAACCTGGAATTGTTGTTCCTGTGAGAGCGAAGTGAGTGATGACGGCGAGGGGAGACTGGGAGACATGGCGATCTATGTGCGGTGGTTTTCCGACGTAGTAACTTCCGTGCAGATATGATACTGAGTGTACAGTTAAGGTAGCTTTTTCTTTTGAAAATTGGTTGGGTTTCGATATATAGTCAAGTCGATGGTCCCCGCATCGGCAGTCTCCGAGCAAGGCGGAGAACTCCAGAGCGGAAAGCACTCAGTAGGGCGAGTATGTGGGGAATTGGAAAATTGAATAAAATATCCCACTGATTTCATGAAATATTCTGAGTTTCAAAATTTGAACACCGTTATTGTTTGTGTGACTAATTAAAAGCTTATGGGGAAACCCCACAAACTAGTGGGAAAAAAAAAAGTAAAGAATCTATTCCGTAGGGTGGCATTTTCGGTCTTCTAGAAGCACTCGATGGGATACTATTTTGGTGGTTAAAGTTTGTATTTCTGGACAAACTGATTAGCCTGATCGGATTGATTAGATCTTCCAGTACCTGTACCAACTGAACAAGCTAGGCATCACAAAATTCAGGGGTCCTAGGCTCAAGATAGGGCAATACGAGACCTTCTACTAGTAGTATTCTGGGCTGGAAAATAATTCATGATTTACACGAACATTCAGACCCGAATGACCATCACTTGTACATTCAACATTACGATTGGTTGAAGGCCAAAAACCTCACTAATAGGTGATATGTTCCAAGATGTCGGATACCATCTTGAAGTTATTGAATTAATATTTTAAAAAAGATAAATAAATAAATTGCGCAACGGAAGATATCGATTACATCTGCAGTTTGCAAGTGCCAGGTACATACTCGTACAGGACCTGAATAAAAGGAGATAGCCATTGATTGGATATGACCCCCCTTACTGACTTTCTTTGACGTGCCCCGATTGGGAGTCAAATAATTGACTTCCTACTAGGGCGTTGGTTCCTATTCGGGGGAAGGACAACTTGCCTAAAAATATCGGATATTGGCAATTTACGTGAGAGCTAGTACTTGGTAGTACGCTGTACGGAGTACCTAGGTAGATAATAGATATAGGGTAATTTACCCGTGTACTGCGTATGTTCGTTGTATGTACTTACAAAATTGGTTCCATAGGGACAAGGTGCCGTTCCGAGTCCCCCGTTAGTGGCTGCGATCATCCCTCATTCATCTCCGATCCAATTCAATGCCGATTGTGGTATGTTAGATTCGGGTGCTCTCAACGGAGTCTCATTACCATTAATGACACCAGATTGCAATACTTTGGAGTAGTATATCAATTATGGTTCATGTTCCATAGAAGTGGCCGAGCTTGTACTGTGTACCTGAACCAAACGAGGAGATTCATTCGACATTCGTTGGTTACCATCGGGGGGCCAAGAAAACGTGGAGACAAGAAGTGGAGGTTATCGGACCATCCACTAAGAAAGAGCCCCTGAACTCCTGAGAGGTTCGTGAAATACACACCACCGTCTCGACTCGCCTCCATTCAATGATCCTGATATCTAATTACCCGTGCTAGTTATCCAGCCTGGGGGTGATCTCGGCTCGCAGGAGGCTGTTCCTTCTGCTACTTCTCCAGATCATACCTACCTTACTGGCTAGAACGCTCTCTTCTTCCTCCTCTTCTTGTGTTTTCCAATCTTCAGTCGTCCCTCGTTGCATTCGTCCCCTCCCCCTCTTTCCTTTCGGACACCAGCAGACTCGCTACACTTCTTGCTTCACATTGCGACACTCTTTCTATTTCTATTTTTATCTTTCTTTTCTTTCTTTACCAATAAAGTCTCGCCTCCCATGCAGTTCTCGTCATGTCTCTCAATGGGCTAGATAATCCCGCTGTCATAGAAGCCTATCAAACCGCTTTAACCGAAGCGGGAGGATGGTAAGTCGAAGTTGTTTCCACGACTCCCGGCGCAGTTGATGTTTCACGGATACTTGCATCAAAACATCACAGGGCGGTTTAAGCAACCGCTGATCATCCCTTTCCGCATCTAGGTTTCTTCTCCAGTATGTATCAAGGGATGAAGTGGCTCTACTCGATCGGGGGACCGGCGGGGTGCCCGACGTACGGAATGCGATCGACGGTTATGAAGAAAAGTCTCCGCTTTATGGTTTTCTACAATATCGTCGCAGGAAGGTAGTGCTCAGCTATCTACCGGAGGGTATCTCTCGGCTCGTACAAGGTATATCCTTATTACCCGTCATCCCAATCTCCACTCTTACTGATGAGATCTTGCGCCCACCCTCAGCCCGTACAACCGTGCAGTTTCAGTCGATTCTAGACAAATTCTCTCCACATGATACTGTATTCTCTCTTTCACAGCCATCGGAGCTCACTGAGAGCGCACTATCCTCCGCATGTCTACTACATACCGCTTCAGGTTCTATCACCTCCTCCTCGAATTCCCTCCGCCGTCGCAGGCTGATGGAAATCGCGGAAGATGCAGAGGAAACCCCCGGCAGCAAAGACGCTTCGCCACTGCCAGTCGCGACCAAAGACTTTCGGCAAAGATCGTTCAGCCAACTATCAGAAGCAACCATCGTCGCCTCGCCGGTCGCGTCCGACGCACATTCTATTCGCCATGGCACCGAGACATCATCCCCGACGAAACCACTGGATGATACCCAAGCCAACGACCGTCCTCCGTCGATTGCCGGCGACCACCACTCCGAGCGTCCGGCTTCGCGTAAGACCTCGCGGGACGAGCTGTCATACTCCGAGCCTCGAAGGTCTTCTCAATCAGCTAGGCCATCTTTAAAAGATCTAGAACGCACAGGTGTGTACAAACCAAAGGTTAAGCTCGGTCCTCGGCCTTCGGTAGATGAAAGTGGGCGGCCACGCACCGCAGGGAATCTGTCACGAAGCGCAGAACAGCGACCGGTCGCTTCCTTGCCAGCTGGCATGCGGTCGTCTTCCCTGCGAAGAAGCAATCCTAATCCCGCTCGTCCCCGATCCCAGGGAAGCACTGTAGCATCTATGTCTGGCCGAACGGTCCCTCCGGTGCCTCCTTTACTCGTACCTCCCCTGTCGATGCCTATTTCTAGACCCCAGCTGTCGCCTGGTGCAAAGTCATTAAGCGCATTATCATCTTCCGGGACATCCCAGGAAAGGGAACGGCTAATGAAAGCGCTTCAGTTACGGAAAACACAGATGGAGAAAAGGGCACAAGAAGGGAAGAAAGTTCACCAAGACGCTGAAGAGAGAAAAGAATCACAATTCGATCCGATTGAGGACAAGGAGAACATTCATCATGCCCATGACAACATAAAACGTGTCCAAGCAGACGAGAATAAGGCTAGTGTTCTAGAGCATAGCAAGGGTCCCCTGTCGGAAACTCAGCCTACCGTTGTTCCAGAGCCAGTCGAGGTACACGATGGGCACATAAAGGCCGTTTCGGATACCGTAAACTCAGATTCAACCCCTGACATGTCGATCACTGATCTGCGAGACATTTCTGAAACAAGTGTGGAAAATCCGGACGATGCTAAAGAGCCTTCAAAGATGGACCACTACCAGACCGCACAGTCGGCTTCTGTGCTTGATGACGTTGTTGGAGAGGATTTGACTAAGTCAATTGACGAAGAGACTAAAAGCGGTCCCGGCTCGCCTAGCGCGGGCAAAGAAGTCCCACTTGAGGAGAGGTCCCTCAACATTCCAGACGAAGAAATTGCCGTGCGTTCTCCACCAGCCGAGAATCCTCTTGCTCCTGTTGAACAGGAGACCGACGCCATTGGAGAACCTGCCGAGTCTGCCCTGCCTCAGTCCATCCCCGTACTTTCGACCCCCGATTTCCGCACAAGTTTAACTTCCGACTCCCCGACAACCCACGAGACTCACATTACTGAGACCCAGAATGACCTGACCCCTGAAGTGTCGGTCACGGAGCAAAAGGACGTCGATACCCGGAAGGAAAAGCGTAGACCTCACCTTGAACCTATTCAAGTGCCAACACCGGATTATTCGGATGACGATAATCTTTCCGATGATTCATTCATGGAGGAATTAAAGAGCGCCACACTAGAGGAAGCCAAGCCCATTTCAGTTGGGAACTCGCCGCTATCCCCGGGCTATTCTAATAATGGAAACGACCGAAGCCCCCCTGATGCATGGAAAAATTCACGAGCGGTTTCCAACCCAAGTGCTATCGGACGCCAACCACCCAACATACATGCACTAGCTGTGGGAAGGTCTGTATCGACACCTTACAATGAAGCTGATAGTTCTGTCCTGGTGGCTAAGAAGATCAATGTGTCTTCGGGCATCTCAAAACGCATCGCAGCCTTAGAGAAATTTTCGAGCCGTGGCGATGTGCAACCAAGCCCGAATCAGAACCTAACAGCACCGTCGTCGGCTTCCTTCGAGGCTCTTAGGAAGAGAGCCTCCGTCTCATTGAATGGCAATTCAGACTCAGCGCCAGGATCTAGGCATGGATCGTTCACTCCCGAAAGTTTCTCTCGAGCTTCCAGCGTGCGACGCCCCGACTCACAATCCAGTGCAAGCGTCAAACGAACAAATTCAGTGTCTGTTACAGCCAGGATAATTCGCGATTCAAATACTACTCCAGGAGATTCCAAGGATGATCCTTCAGAGAACAGCGTGCTCAATCTCCACGCTAGTCCCCTGACAGTTGAACATGACGCCTGCGACTCTCCTTCGCCCCATCCGTCGCCAGAACCTATGGCTAGCAAGTCGAAAGAGCGCAGCATGTCTCCGTCTTCCGTCGGCTCGAGTAACCAGCCTCCTGCACAGTCAATGCCACGCTCAGAGAGTCGGATGTCTGTCTCTTCTGCCACCAAGAATGAAGGCACTTCAAGTCCTGTCGTGGATGCCCCTTTGTCTCCGGAAGGAAAGAAAGAATCTCGCGCATCTCGACTTCTTCGTCGTATGTCATCTATTACCTCAACTTCGCGGAAGAGTACGTTTAGCTCACTAGGCCCGGTGGTTAAAGAAGAAAGCACACCACTTGATACAGGAGTCGAGATCGCGCAGGCAGTCGATATCGGAGAGGTCAATGTCCAGTTCCCTGACACGCTGCTCTGGAAGCGACGATTTGTTCGCGTCGATGATAAGGGGTACTTGATTCTGACTCCTGGAAATATTGATTCAAGTAATCGCAGCATGGTCAAACGATATCATCTTAGTGAATTTAGGACGCCCGCTCTGCCGGATGAGGATCGACAGGAGCTTCCAAACAGTATCTTGCTAGATTTTCTCGACGGGAGCACTCTTCAATGTGCCTGCGAATCGCGACAAGGGCAAGCCTTTGTCCTTCAAAGTAAGTGGCCTTACCTGCATCATAATCGAGTATACGATAACTGATTGTGATTAGCTCTTGTCGACGCTCACAACGCCCATCAACAACTGTCTCAATAAATCGGCAAATACTCTTACATTCGTTTAAAGCTGTATACAAATGCACCCTGTAATGGAACCCTCGTCCGTCTTTTTGTCTTGTTTCCTTTTGGTATCTGAGTTTTCAGCGGTATACCCCTCTAAAAACGGTTTCCCTTTGTTTACCAGCTGTTCCTCCTTAGTTCTCAGCAGACAGATCTTACATTTCTCTTCAACCTTAGAGCGTGTTTTTCTTATTGGCTTTTAATCGTTGTTTGATGAGATGCATGATCTTATGATTTAGACCTATTGCCCAACAGCGAACCAACCGCTGTTTGACACGGGGAGGATCAGTAACTGACTTGTCATCTTCATTCCTTCCTTTTTATCCTCTCTTGAATTCTTTGATATGGAGTGATTGATTCATTCTACGCCTAGACTTGTTGCTGGATTTGGATACCTACAGACCTCGATGCCTGTCGATGCCAACGGATTGACAGCAATGCATTGAAAAGTTCAACATGCCTCGTATCTTCTCCTTCCTTAAATGTGTATACATTCGTCATCTTCTTTGTTGACAATTTTGGACATACGAATACATTTGCAAGACTTTTTAAGTTTATTTGCCCCGTATACACCTAGATAGTACAACACACATAATTACAGCAGACCCATATTATAGCCAAGCGATTAGATTCACCGACCTTACCCTGCAAACGCCAGTGAGGCTTAGGTTAATGTATGGTTAATTCTGATCGATAGTAGCCTCGGCCGCCCTTTTCTTCTCCCACTGTTCCAAGAACTGTTGTACCTTGGGGCCCCAAACCTCTTCACCAGCCTCCAGATCCCGGTACTCAAGTACCTTGTCAGCACCAAGTTCGAAATCTGCCTGGCGTGTCCGGATGAGTTCACTCATCAGTCCACAGCTACCAACGGCCTTGCCCAGGTCATGTGCCAAGGAGCGGACATAGAAGCCCGAAGAGACGGTCATAATGATCTTAACAGCCGCAGATTGCGGTTGAGGGGCAGATTCAGCCTTCTCTGGCGGCGCATCTGACTTCTCTTCTGCCATTTCTGGGGCATTTGACGACGATTGCTCGGTCTGTGCCGGAACCGCTTCGCCTTCAGCTGCCTTCTGTTTCTTCGCAGCCGGGGAGTTCTCACCCTCAGTCGCGGCCGGGGTATTATCTTCTGCTGCCTTGGGACTATCCGCCGGGGGTGGTGTCTTGCGTTTTGTCGAAGCCGAAGTATCCTGCTCTGCTGTCTTCGCGGCTGATCCTGCAGCTTCGGCGGACGACGCAACAGGTAGAGCATCATCTTTCGCGAGGAGCTTCTCCGCGACTGCCTTCTCCTCAGCAGCGGCCTCTTGTTCGGGCCATTTGAAGTCATGTGTACCAGGCTGATACCACTCGAGAATACGCAGATCCGTCACCTCGACAGGCCTCTCCTGGATCTCAATTGGCGGCTCCTTGCCCTCACGAGCGTATTCGTAAAGTGGCTTCCCTTTGACCTTCAAAGCCGAAAAGATAGGCGGGCGTTGCATGATCTTCCCCCGGAACTGCTCCAGCGCCTTCTCAACCACTTCGCGCGTGACATGCTCATATGGAGCCCGTCGGACGATCTTGCCCAGTCGATCGTAGGTGTCTGTCTCGGCTCCGAAAAGCACAATTGTTTCGTAGGTCTTGGTACATCCCAGGAAGTCATTAAGCTGTTTGGTACCTTTTCCGATACCGGTGACTAGCACACCGGTTGCCAGTGGATCGAGGGTTCCTCCATGGCCAATTTTGACATCCAGACGTTGCGTGCGGCGCCGTCTGCGCTGGTTCTTGCTTTCGCGGTCTCGACGGGCGCGCTCGGTTTCTAACCAAGGCTTGAAGAGCTTTGAAGGGTTGAAGTGGTGTTGGAGGGTGCGAATGACATCGGCGGAAGTGACTCCTTGGGGTTTATGGACGGCTGTTGCAGTTGTTAGCTCGCTGTTGATTGCCAAAATACTTTGTATTTTGAGTGAAAGAAATGTGATGTGGAGAACATACCGAAAACACCTTCGTAAATCTTTTCTCCAGACATGGTAGTTCGAAATAGCCTAAAGCCCGGGCGGAATCCCATCAGTCGCGGGGAAAGAGAAATTGGAGAAGGGGAGTTGAAGTAGTAGCTTAGGTGATGCTGTATGCGACCAAATCTAGAAACAAAACAGCTCTCAATTGACCCGCAGCCCTAAATATCCAAGAATGAGAGAAGCTGTACTCTATCAACTGAACAACCACAGCACGGAACTGAAACTGCGACTGCGACTAGAAGAAAAAACAGCTGCGGGTTTGCGCCCACTTGCAAAAGGTGTAAACTCCGTAATACAGTCTGACGTATGGACCACGTAAGATACGGAATTCATGAGTAGTGCATAATGTGTACCGCCTGGTAATTACCAGATTCAATAAATACAAAACCATCGTCTACTCTTTAGACCCTCTGGAATCTCAACAACGCCTGTCAATATCACCCGTTCTTCTTTATTTCATCCCGTTTCTCATTATATCGGTTTCCAAGAGCCTCTTTGTGACCCCTTCCTTGCATGTCGGTCAAGGCATCATGCTGCCTCCGGAGACATGACATCGCGAGAAGATAGTGTCCTGGCCGCCAGAGACCCGTCTCTTGCTGACGAGAACGACTGGGAAGAATTCAGTCTATCCGAGGTCAGAGTCCTGGTCCCGGGCAAATCCCGCTATGCAAACCTCCTCACGGCCTCCCCGGACAATCCTGTCCAAGTAACCGGGTGCTTGGATGAGGTGGAGGAGGAGCAGGAGTCCCTCGGTGCGTTCCGATCTACAACAGCTCACATACCATAGCCCACGTCCCCCTCATTCTGACACATCAATCGCTGGAATCAGTGCTCGACCAAGACTACCTTACGAAACGAATTGTTCTTGAAAACGTTACGCATTACGCTTACGGCCAGCACGATGATGGTGAGGTTGGCATCTGGGTTGCCGGCCGTGCAGGCTGGTTCTCCATCTCGCCTGCGAGGGGTTATCGGCCTATGTTCAATGATGTGGTGGAGGCCATCGATTTACTATATTTCTTAGCGGACCGACACCAGAAAAGGCGGCGGAGCAAGCGGAGGAATCGGACTCCGAGCGTTGAATACTTGTGCGAGGAGGTTAGTGGATCCCCTTTCATGCGCTCGTAGTGGAGTATCGTCACTGACGTAGAACCCCTGGGATAGTACGTGAGCCATACGCATGGGATTTGCGAGGATAACGATGATTCGGCTGAAGTCTTCTACAAACATCATCACTTCCTACTTACCCGAATGCTGAAGGGCGAGGAGGGTGTTCATTGGGTCGATACAGACATTTTTGCGCACCTTCGTGAAAAGTTTCCGGTACTTGTTCCCCCTCCTGTACTATCAATAACAGTAGCTTAATCGATGGTTAGGAGGAATATGAAGGGATTAAGGCCGAATTGGAATCACCGAAAGCAGAATCAGAACCCGAAGAAGACAAAACCGACGATGAACCGGAAGAGGCAGCTCATGAACCAGACCCAACCGCGGTCTCTAAAACGCAAACAGAGGCCATTTACCAGGTGATCCTTGACCTAAAGGAGGCCGGACACTTGGCGAAACGCCAACTAAATCTTGATCTTGTTGCCTCCACGATAGTGGGGCGCTTCGAGATCGATAGTACAGAATATGCCCAAGACCTCATAGCCTCAAAAGCCGATGCAATCATAGAGCTCATGGATGAGGCCAAAACTCCAAATTTTGATTGGTCACGCAAGGTCATATACCGAGAATTGAAAGCCGCCGCGAAGAAACACGACGTGCAACAAATAGCGTTCACTCCACTACGACCTCGTTTATCCAACGAAGATGAGTCCTCTCAGGAGGACAGTGAGCATGAAGAAGAACAGCCCAGGCCGCGAAGGCGCCGGGTCCGTAAGTCTGTGCTACGCCCTAAAAGCACGATCGCTAGCAAGAAAATTGGCAAGCGAACGAGGAGTGTCGCCGCAGCGGACGATGAATATCTATCAGATGACAACCCTGATGCAATGGATGAATTTGAAACTCCCAGCAAAGTTCGCGGTCATGATCTTGTCCGCGATCCTTTATCTACGCGGGCGAAACGCAGAACCCGTTCAATGCTCTCCAACCCCGAAACTACGCCTTTTCAGAAGGCACCCGCGCTACAGGAAATCCTCCAAAGTCGCAATACGTCGGTCTCTGTCGGTGACCAGGCACCCTCGGAGTCAGACACTCTTAACGGAAATGAATCAACATCCGATACATGGGTTTGTCAAGCCCGAGGTTGCGACGAAGTTATTCACAAGAGCAATACAAAACACGGCAAGGAGCTGATCCGGGCTCATTCGCTCGAGCATGCAGATGATGCTAAGGTCAAATTGGACCTGGTCTTTTCCGAACACCAGCTCAATATAGGGTTTCGTGTTGATAATCTCCTTGAGCATATTCGAGGAATGGGCGGTTTAGATATTACAGCCATGGACGGGACAACAAATGGGACTACCGGGATTGGAGCGTAGCTGCAAGGCAGCATTTTATGATTTTGATAATATCCTTATTCAATACGAGCAGATCTCTCTCTCTCTTTTTATTTATTTTTTTTGGACCAAATCTGAGATTGTAGGGGTTCACAATTCCCTAGTGGTATGTATACATGTCTAACCTTTCTCACAAGCAGGTACTAGAAATAAGCTTGATATTTGGTGACTCCATGCGAGTGAGCAGAGCCTCTCGCTGCAATCTTAGGGCCGCCGTAGAGCTGGTATGACATCTGATATGGCTGGGCATTTCTTTGTCAGCGATGTTAAGATATCTCTTTTGCCAGCAAGTACTTAGAATGTACTAGTATAAGAAGGCAGGTGCTGTGGACAAGGTCATCCATATTATTTCAATGTACACATAAAGCAAACCCGAAACCACGGAATAATTCCACGATTCTGGATCCAGAGTCTAGGAGATAATCGACAGTATTCTTTTTGAAACCCCATAAAGCCAGTTTTTACATCCCATACAAGCAAAAATAAGAAGAACAAGGAAGTCAATCACATCCGTCCCTTGGCAGCAGCTCTCTTGCTCTTACCAGGCCTCTTAGCACCCCCTTTCATCTTCTTCACTGAGAAACTGCGCAGGTCTCCACTGGACATAGCATCACCGCTCTTGGCGTGGCGCTTCTTCCCGCCAAAGCCGTACTTCTCGTTCTTCTTCTGACGCTTCAGATTGGGACCGCCGCCATCCTCACGGCCACGCTTGCGCCCCTTGGACTCGGAGTTATCGATGGCGATGTCGAACATATCGTTGTCATTGTCTGTAGGGCCGGAGGGGTTGGCCTTGCGCTCTGTTCATACGATTCTGTCAGCAAACTCATTGCATGGAAGCCAATACAACAAGATACAGGAACCAAACATACTCTTCTTCAGATCATTGATCTTCTCCAAAGTCTCACGCTTCTCCTTCGCGCGCTGCTGCAACTTGGCGACCTGGACCTGCTTTCCGAACTTCTTCAGATCACGCTGCTTGCGAGCCTCCGCAGCCGCTTTCTTGCCCGCCGCCTCATCATACAGCTTCTTCTTGATCTTGCCCATGTGCTCATCCGTCTTAACCATCTCAGCAAAGTAATCTCCAGGTCGAGTGAACGGGATACCCTCCTTCTTGAGTAGTCCACGCGCCGTCGAAGCAGCCGCCTGGCAAACCTTGTAGAAGGCCAGCTCGCGAGCCAAGTCATCATTGGGGTCGGGGACGTCAATCGGCTCTTGCGAGACTAGCGAATTGTGCTCAGAGAATAGGGTCTTGGGTGTGATGAAGGAGATACGCTTGAGGGAGGCGTTGATTGCGGCGGAGTTGTTGATCGTGAGACGTTGGTGTGGTACGACGTCTTCTCTTTCGTCGTCCGAGAGATCAGAGAGCGGGATGTCTTCTTCTTCTTCTTCCTCTTCCTCTTCCTCCTCGTCATTGTCATCGTCCTCTTCTTCTTTATCGGAGGTCTCTTCCTTTTCCTCTTCCTCCTCCTCGTCGCTTGATCCTTCCTCTTCGACCTCTTCCTCGGCTTCGCGCTTCTTGAACTTCAGGTCTTCGGCCTTTGATCGCCAAACCAGTTAATACCAATTGCCAATCGAGCAATATATATAAAACGAAAGGGCAAGAACTAAGACAAAGAAGGAAACCCACCTTATCCTTCGCGTGAACACCATCCTCCCCAGCAGCAACCTTCTTAGCAGCCTTCCTCTTTTCCGCCGCCTTAACTAGCTTCTTCTGCTTCTCAGCCTCATAATCGCGACCCCGGTGGTCATCCAGAGCCTGAAGCAATTTACTCCGCTTAGGCATTTTTCCCTGATAAGAACCTTAAAGTCCTGTAATTTAGAAACGAAAAAATAAAAGAGAGAGAAGGAAAAAGAAAAAAGAAGGGTATCCTAATATTCGAAAACCAGAACTTGTCGGAGCCCAGACGATCAAAGAGTAGCAACCACGGGAATTTTTTTGGGATGTGAGCTAGGCCTAATCCGGTTAGTGCTATTGATAAGGATGCACTAGGCTGTATCAGGATTAGACAGCCTCTCTATATCGGGGATGGAGAATAGTTGATCCAGGGTTTTGTATGGTATGTGGTATGTATGCGCGCATCTTATCGTGATGACTTGCGTCTCCTGCCTATAAATACTATACTACTGGTGTCAGGGTTTGGTTGAGAACGTGTTTGACGTTCCCCTTTTCATTTTGTGACGTATACTTTTGTATTATTTTCTTTTTTCTTTTTTTTTAATACTTTACTTGTCGGTTCAAAATGACGGAAGACGACAATAAATCGGTCTCTACCTCCGAGGCTGTTACTCCCCCCACTGGCGAGCAGGTACGTCCCTCCCTCCCCCTCCTCATCTTACCGGTACAATCTGTGTACTAATTCTACACCTAGGCTACCGATGCACAGGGCCAGCTCGCGGCAGCTGTGGATGACCTTCTCGATCAATTACAGCATAAATTCGATAATGTGTCGCGGGAGATGTTCGGGAAACGTGTGTCTTGTCCTATTACCCCCGCCCCCCCCCCCCCCCCCCCCCCCCCCCCCCCCTGCCCCCAGAGAGAACATGTTGGCTCAGGTGACTGACGGACTGTGTGGTAGTGGACGATATGGCAAGGCGGCTTGATGAATTGGAGGCTTCGCTGACAATTGTTGAGGATTCAAGTACGCCGACGGGACCAGGAAGTCCGACCAAGTAATCTGAATTGCTCTGATGGATAGTGCGACGGGGTTAGACTAGGGGATTTGTTTTGATTCTATGAGGAGTTTGGTTGTTTGCGCATTCATTGCATTCTTTTTTTTTTTTTTTTTTTTCTCGTCTTGATTAGAGGTTTGCGTCTTTGCAGGGCCTTGTTTTTCGTGGTCTTAAGACGATTGCATACGATACCCTGAGAATGTTATCTGGTTATTTTTCATAGATCTAGTGTATTTCATGAGTTAGTGTAAATGTTTCGTTTTCATTCATTATTCCTATAGGGGTTCTACAGAGACGGACTGATACCAAAGTTCTATAGCCAAGAGCACATTCATATCACATATAGCTAGCTCTCCGGGTGTATCCCCATCACGTCATATACGAATTTGTACATTTACAGCTCATCCTTCATGTCCATATCGCTCTTCTCCTGGCTCAGGAACTGGCGCAGAACATTGCTGCGAGAGATGAGGTCGTCAACCTTCTCCGGCGCCGAACCGCCCTTGGCGATAATCTTCTTCAGACGAGCCAACTCCTTGCCGGCATACTCCTTGTTTTGGCTGAGCTTCTCGGCAACCTTGACATAGTACTGGGCGTACTTGTCCTGTAGACCCTTGGCAGCCATCTTCACCTCACTGAGGAGCTCCTCAACGTTCTGGGAGGAGGTGTACTTAGCGACCAGCTCGTCGAGGGAGGCGATGGTGCCAGCCTTGTCATCAAGACCGCCTCCGACGGAGCGGTGGGTGCCAGCCTTCTCGTTCACGAACTCAACGAAGGCCTCCTCCGAGCGAGCGCCAGAGTAAGCAATGCCCTCCTTGGAGCCCTTGGGGAAGAATTTGATGGTCGGGTAGCCGGTGACACCCTGCTCCCGGGCAGTAGCTTTGGCGTTCTCGGCCTCAGCATCGACCTTGGCGATCACAACGTTAGGCTCGAGGACGAAGTCCTTAGCGAGGGACTCCCAGGTAGGGGCGAGGTTCTTGCAGTCTAGTGGCAAATTAGTACCCGGTCGAGCCCATCAACGCACCCCATGATAAATCCAATAAACAGCCCAGCTGAGTATCAAGACAAGAAAAGGGTAAACTCACGTCCACACCAAGGGGCGGTAAAAGCGACCAGAACATCCTTGTCACTTCCAATTGTAGTCTTGAAGGAGGAATCCGTCAGCATCTCAACCTCGCTGGGCTCCTTCTTCGGGCCACGAGGCTTGACGCCCGTCTTCTCTGACACGAAGCTAGACAAACTCTCCAGATCACGACCGCCGTTGTAGTCCACGGGCTTGTCACTCTTGCCATCGAACCATTTCAAAGTCGGGAATCCCTGGATACCGAATTTCTTGCCGAGATCGCGGTGCTCGTCAGCATCGACCTTGCCGATGGTCACTTTGTCTTCGGCATGGGCGAAAGCTTGTCCAAGCTCCTCGTACACAGGGGCCAGGTTCTTGCAGTGACCGCACCAGGGGGCGAAGAATTCAACGAGGGCGGGCTTGCCGGACTTGAGGACGACATTGTCGAAGTTCTTGGGGACCAGGTCGACGACTGCGGAAGCAGCGCTCACGACGCTGAGGCAGCTCACGAGCAGGTAGCTCAGACGAGCCATGGTGATTATTGGGAAGATAAAACGTGAGGACAAGCTTTACCGTTCGGAAACAGAGGTTGAAACAATTGCGCCTTAACTGCAAATGGTCAGTTTCCGGAGCAATGAAAGTTAGCGGATAAATGAAGCATCGGCGCGGAGAGCCAAAGAGCCAAAAGAGCTCCGCGGCGGACCGCCAAAAGCGGGTCGGAAGAGGACACTTGGTATCAACTTGGCAAATGAGTCCAGCTTCAACGGAAACAATAATTAAAAACAATAAAAAATAATAATAAAATAAATGAATGAATAAATCTACTAAACCATGGTTGATCATCAGAAGCATGGTATTTTACTAATACATGGGTTCTTTTGCTTCATAGTATAAGCCCATCCATCAAGCGGTGGCGATTTCATATTCATATGGCCAACTGATAGGGTCCGGATGGTAGGATCGTGTAGATTTCAGAAATGTTGAATTACGGTAGTTCATATTCTTCTGCGCCTCTTATTCTCAGTAAATTCTTATCACCGCCTCTCGGTCAACCAGCTGTTGGCGTCTCCAAATAGTTTACTGTCCTTGGATTCTCTTCCTGCGTGCTGTGTTCCTTTGTAGACCTGCAAGTTGAAATCAGTACAGAGTTCATGTCGGAAGTCTATGGCATAAGATCTACTCACCGCATCCCAAAGCTTGAAAGCCAAATCCAAATTACCTGTAAAGCTATCGCTGTGTTGGAACCATTCCTTGCCCTTCGACTTCACTTCAGCCCGTGCCTCTGGAGATGTCGGGTCGGCCTGCAGGGGCAAGTCATCAAGGTATGTGCGGACGGCGATACCCAGGCCGCAGTCATTGTCGTCGATAAAGGGCAATCTACATCATGTTAGGCCAGTCATTCGTTGGCTAGGACAAGGTCCCGCTTACTTGACGCTCAATCCGGTCCAGTCATCGCGATCCCTGTCAGCATCTCCGCTGAGTAGAAGACCCGTCAAAACGACTTCGATCAGATTCCTTAATGTGACACGGACTTCCGAAACCAACGATCGGTAGCAGAGTAGCTGCCGGCTCAAGGGTCCAGAGTAGCCAATGCTCTTATGCTGTAGTTTAGCGATACACGCCACGCGAGAGACGAGAATATTGAAGTTCTTGTCCTCATCTTCAAAGACATATCAGCATGGCTCTGCTGACATAGAAGGCGGGCTCGATTAGCTTACCAGAACCTCTCATCGGGCCTCCCGATACGTGGGAAAACCATTGCTTCGCATTGAGGACACCAAAGCGCACCATCTCAATGGCAAGGAAAGTAGCCTCCTCAAGATTATCGGCTGGGTCAAGCACCGATAGGGCTTGCTCTAGACAAGAGCCCCAGGATGTGAGCTGGTGTTTCTCGTCGATATACCCACGCAGTTGTAAGAATCTCCAGAATACGTTGGCAAGGATCTCTTCTTGGGACGACAACGGCTGGCACTAGTCAGATTGCCACGTTTGCACAACTCGAACAAAATGGGACATACCTGGGACTCCCTGGCAGAGAGAGACTTGGACACAAACTCTGAATCCTTCAGGCTTTGGACGGCAAACTTGAACGGACCATTCGACCGCTGGTCTCGATTAGCGGAACGCTGTGAAATCGACGGTCATTAGCAGACTAACCTGCAGTTTCTTCAGCCCCTCCGGTAGCTGATCAATCCGGATCTTCCAAGACTGAATAGTATCTTTAACCGAAGGCAAAGACTTGAGATTGACTGATGTATCGGACCTCTCATCATACCAAGTGCGCACTTGGATCACCTTGGTCTGGTAGAATCTATGGAGGGAGTTAGAAAGCAAGCATATCGCTTGGGTTCTGATTGGAGTAAGGGTGGTCCCGGCAACCTGGCGATAGATTTCTGTATCTTCCACGCCCAAAGGCCGAGAGACCATGACCTCGCCAGACGTCAGGTAGTTGGGCACATCAGCGCCCAAGACACCTTTAGAGAGATAAAAGTAGAGTTCTTCGGGAAGACGCTGACCGATCAACTCGTGCATGTCAGAAGAGGTGTTCTCTGGGTCCATCGGGCCCACCCGTCCTTCCGCATCTATAAACACATGGTGCTTCACTGTCATGAATGCACGCTTGTAACGGTCTGTGTATTGAAGCTCCTGCATACGGCGATCCTCCTCGAACTGGGCGCACAGCGAGAGGGCGCTCCGTCCAGCAGAGTTGAACATCGGTAGAGCATCCCGAATGGTAGCGCCCTTTCCAGGAAAGGCGGGGTTCTCAAATATGGGGAATGTCGGTAGGAATAAAGACCCCAGGAGGAGACAGAAATCCAGGAACTGTTCATTGGAAAGTCTACCTAATTCCTCCTGGCATGTCTGTTTGGTTATCCAGCAAAACTGCGCTGGGTCGGCGTCAATCCGGGTAATTAACTTATCCACATCGAACATCAAGACTTCCGATGGGCCGCACACTGCATCAACCAGGGGATCAGGGCCTTTTGAGAGGTAGGCAAGCTATGCAATCGTTAGCTGTCAAAAGCGCTTAGGACACGGGCACAGCAAATCTTCTCGGCCCGCCATCTCACCTGAGCCGCAGCACTATAAGGCGCCACAATATAATCTATACCATTATTATGGAGAATACGCTGCAAGAACCGATACAGAGATTCCGGTCGAGGAGTGCCTAGAATACCCAAACATTGTCAGTGCAGGTTCAGGCGGTGCAGAGCGAGTCGCTCCTCGATTCAAGGGTCCAGGCAACCCCTACCAGCACCACTAAATGCGTCCACCACTTGATCAGCCTGTTGTTGGTCATAGAGATCCCAAGCTTGCTCAAATGCCCGTACCGACTCCGGCGATACGTGGGGTCGCTGGTTCTTAGTGCCAAAGTCGAGACCGTCGAAAACAAAAACACATGCTACGCCCAAGTCCTTGAAGAGCTGCAGCTCTCGTTCGATATTATTCCTCAGGGCGAACGGGAATCCGCCAAGAGCGACCAGGAGAGGCTCACGGGTGGAAGGGTGGAGGAGGTGCTGTTTGATGTAATGCGAAGCATCGATACCGACGACGGCACCTTTGAGGGCGGAGAGTGGAAGGGACTGCGTGCGGGCAGCGGCCCATTCATCCAATGGGCGAACTTTTGAGAGAAAGATATCATCAGTCCATCGACTCTCAATTCATTTAAGACAGAAAGAGCTGCAGCAGGAGCTTACTCGGCATAATTGGAGCTAGAGCTGTGTCAAGACCAAGGAACCTTAACGGATACCAGGCATGGAGAGACCCGGTGAGGGTGACCGGAGAGGAGAAGAGAAGAGGAAGGGGGGGGGAGGGGAACAGTCCACGAAAAGGAGTATAGAGTGGTGGATGGGAATGTAGAGGAGGGAGAGGAAACACGGAGGGGTGGGCACGAGTCCAGTTGGTGGTGTTGAAGTTCGTTGTTTTTGGGCGATCAATTCAAATGATGATTTGTTTCCATTGGCTGAAATGGCGGTGCTACCGGTCAGCCAACTGTCGAATAAATATTATATCCAAGTCCGTCACTGCCTCAGATCTAGCCAATTGATCCGGTTTTCTGGACGAATGTACATGCTTATTCCTTTGACACTTCATTCGTTTTCGATTTGACTTCATGACTTCTCTCTTTTGCTCGGAAGGTGTAGGTAAGGCTCTGATGTATTTTGGATTTGTATGTATTGAAACAGTCGGTACAATACAAGATATATACCTACCGCCACTGCGTAAGGATACATATATATATTTATTGACTACTAGTAGTAGTATATACACAACATTAAAACTCCCTATACCATCAACTGTTAGATTAGAAGGGGTTCACCCTTGACAGCTGGAGAAAACCGATAGTTCACTGCCTATCCTTTACTCGAAAGGACCCTTGTCGCATCGCTCCGATCCGACAACCATGGCATTCTGATAAGAGATAACCGTAGCCCCCCATCTCTATCTTTATATTCCGGCACTTCCCCTCCCTCCCCTTCTCCCTCTTCTGTTACAATTGCAGAGGTCCTTTATCAATTAATCATACTCGTGGTAAAACCGAAAACCCATCATGGCGGGGGAAAACACACCCGTGGGGCCCCTCATTCAACTCCCAATTTTGGACATCTCGAATCCGAACGACCCCGCCGTGGGGAAGGCGATGCTGGATGCAGCCGCGAAATATGGCTTCCTCTACGTGAGCAGCAAAGGAACTGACTTCACCGTCAGTGATGTTGAGACGGCTTTTGATCTTGTACGACCACATTCCTCGCAACCACGCAGGCTCTCCCATCGAGAACCATGCCCTTATACAACGGCGTTAACTGACTCAGCGAGATAGTCAAGGCAGTTCTTTAAGTCCCCCGTGGAGGAAAAGGCGGCTTGTCGGATCCAGCCCAATGTGAGTATGAAGTCCCTTCATACGAGAGGCTGTATAAAGTAACTGACGGCCCTAGAACTATGGCTGGTCCGGTATGCATGTCGAGACGCTGGATCCAGAGCACCAACGGGTAACTATGACTTCGTCTCTAGCCGCAGTTGTGACTGATGACTATACTTACTATCTGTGCTCCTAGACAGGTGACTTCAAAGAGTAAGTCGGAACTCCCCTGTTATATTACTTACAATCAAACTAAGATCATACTCAGGGCATTCAACTTTGGGGAATTCAAAGACGGGAAGGCCCAACACCCACTGCCGCGATCCCTGACTTCACATGAGCCGGAAATCGCTCATTTCGCAGATCTCTGCAATAAAACCTGCGACAGGATCCTCAAGCTGCTAGCACTTGGACTCGAGATCCCTGAGGACTTCTTCACTGCTCGTCACGACCCCAGTCAAGGCCCGACAGGTTGTAATCTCCGTTACCTCTATTACCCTTCAATCGCCTCCCCGGCAACCTCATCTTACCAGCACGGCACCGACGTTCGTGCAGGCGCACATTCCGACTATGGCAGCGTCACCTTGCTCTTCCAGCGTCCCGGCCAGCCAGGCCTGGAGATCCTGACGCCAGAAGGAACTTGGGCACCCGTCCCAGTGCAACCGGGGCATACTGCTGAGGAGGACCGGGATGCTGCCTTCCCTTTCCCTCCTATTCTAGTCAATATCGGCGACTTGCTTAGCTACTGGACAGATGGGCTTCTGAAATCAACCGTCCACCGCGTCGTTTTCCCACTATCGGAGCAACAGAGTCCCAACCCGCTGGATCGTTACAGTATCGTCTTCTTTTGCCACCCCTTGGATAAGACAGAACTGGTCCCTGTCCCTAGTGACATAGTAACTGCCCATCGACAGAAGTGCAAGGAGAGTGGTGTCCAGGACGAGAAAGTTGGCTTTGGCGGCGGGGCTGGGAGTCTGGAACCAGGCAAACGAACCCTGACAGCCCAAGAACACTTAGAGGCACGATTGGCTGCAACGTACAAGTTCGATAAATGATAGCTGGAATGTGGCTTCGAGACCACAGAACTGTATCCTGTTCCCCTTGCGTTATATACCTTGTTATCCAACACTTAGCAGTAAAAGAACGGTCTCGCACTGAACTATAACCAAGTCATGAGACTATTTCATTCATAAAGGAGATTAATCAAAATATCTTATGCACATGGATGCACTGAGAGCAATGAACAGAGTAGACAAAACTGCCGTCAAGCAGAACATTCACTGTGGTATTTAGAGGCCAAGACCAATGGTTCGCCAATGAGGTAAATATCGACAATAACGCAAAAGGCCAAATGAAGATGCTCCCAACAAGACCGTTTGAGCCAAGAAATATGCTAAAGAGCTACTGACAAAAGGAAAATCGTCCGGCGTCGAGGAGATGAAGTATGGATTGTTTCAAGATAACCAACGGGAAACGAAGAGGGGAAAAAAAAAGAGCAACAGGAATATGAATGACAGAAAGGCCCAGTGTTTGGGAAAACGCCGTGTGCATATTCATGACCGCTAGAGGTTATCCATATGAGCAGTAAATAGGCATCATGCCCAACGTTAATGGAACAGTGGGTGTAATAACAGAGTTTGAGATATGGGAATTGCAGGAATAGAGAACACAGAAAAGGTATCTTGAGATGAAGAGAAACGCCGCCAGGTTCTGAAATGCCATGCACGGGTAGATGTGGAATCTCGAAAACAAAAAGAAAATATGGCAGGTATGACGCTATGCAAGCCAGGTATGCATTAGATATATTAGACAAAGTTCATCCGTTCATATCATGGCGTGGTGTGGCACCAGTGACGATGATACACCCACGCGGCCTTCTGACAATCTTTGCTGCAGTACTTGGTGCGGCGGCAACGGCGACACTTGGCAAATTGTCGCTGGAACTCTTCCCATTTTCCGCACTTGTAGTATGCACATTGTCGAATGCCACCTCTCGACTCGTCCTTGCGGCAGAGATTCCTCATGACGACGCAAGCCCAGTACTGCATGTCTTTGGAGTGATGACGCACTGTAAACTTTTCCACCAAGGGGAAGATGTTGACATCGTCAGGAAGCATGTACTCCTCCTCTTCCTCCGGCGGTTCGATCGGCGACGCTCCTTCCTCCAGCATCTGAAGTTCACGGTCGACCTTGAGCTTCGGTACGAGGTGAGAGTGTTGGAAATATGACCGAAGGTTGCAATACTTCGAGACATAGGCCAACAATTGGAGAGACATCAAGACATCTTCATCACGGGGCATTGTTGTCAGGACATTCTGGGGGGCTGCAGACCGGTCGCGGAAGTATAGGGAGTATGGACTCGGGACGAGAGCGGGAGAGTTGGCGTTATTAGCGGCCTGTGTCGGAGACAGCCCCAGAGCCGTGTTGGTCTGCGTGGTGTCGTTGTTGATGATGCTGCCATCCACCGTGGAACGATGGCTGATGTTGAACGTCTCGGCTTCTTGGCCTTCCGACGGATCGGTCACGGTCAGATCATGGGAATTGGAAACGCCGTCTATCATAGTTTGCCGGTCGCTCACTTCATCAATCTCCATTTGGTTCTGGAGACCAACAATGGGCTCCGATGTCTCTGCTGAGCCGGTGTTGTCGCCCAGAGTGGAGCCTTCTCCATTCCCATCATCAGAGTCTCCCGATGCCGACTGTTGCTGCCTCAACGTAGGTCGCTGTCTAGCGGCAGTCGTCGGGGCATGGCTGCGAGACTGCACAGGGCCGCTGGGGGTCGTCGGAGAATCAGGCTGCGATGTAATCCCGTTGTGTAAGGTGGGCAGCATGCTTGGGAGTCTTTCCGTGTCCCGCACGGGGCGCAGACCGAAGCCATCAGCGGTATCCATGGGTGGCAAGGCCGTGGCCAGGGGCTGCATCGCCCTGTGACGATGACCATTGTGCAAATGACGACCATCGTGCGATCTGTGGATGTGGGCCTCTTGTCCAAATGTGCTCCTCTCTGGAGGCGAGGTCATGGGGGCACGAGGGGACGAGGTAACGTCCATGGCGTTTGCGTCGGGTGCATTTGTGTTCTGGTGGAGGAATGCAGGGATTTCAATCGACGGGGGAGGTGCCTGGCGACGAGAGGTGCGTTGCTCATTGTTGGACGACTGGTCTGGGAAGGACGGGCGCCCGGTCACATCGCCCGCGGCAGGGGCCGCCTTGGGGTGATGCCGTGACGAGTGTCTTTGGTTTTCGCTGTCCGCTCGTGCCCGCGCCTTGTCCACCACCTTGATATAATTGTCAAGAATGGTCGCAATCACCGGCACCATATCCGCTTCGACTACTCTCGTCCTCACACTCTCTGAGCCCCGCACCCCGATGTTGACCACACACTGGAAGGCGAGGCTCCACTTCCACATTTCCATCAAATCTCTACTGCGACCCTCTTTGAGGATGCAGACCAACCGTTCAATCCCGCCATCGACCGTGAGTATATCGCGAATTCGAGCGGAGGAAGTGGTTAGATAGGCGAGATGGTTGAGGGAATTTATGAGGGGCAGGGTTGACGTGCAATCGAGGGCACGCCGGTCGTAGAGGGTAGTTGTAATGTTCACCGAAGCCTTGTTGACATTTGGGATACTGAAGTTGACCTCCCGCATGATGGGCGAGAGGATCGTAAAGGGGACAGGTTTCGTAGATGAGATTCCGTCAGATGAGGGATGTCGGGACGATGGAGAATTCGGTCCGTGGTGGCTGCTTTCCTCCCCTAAAGTAAGATGGGAAAACTAATTCGCTCGAGGGCGTGACTCGAGGGGGGCGTGGGAAATTGGCAGAGAATCCAAAGGGGGTTCGGACTGTTTATTCTCAGGTCATGAAGGGTTAAACATGAAAATCTGCGATAGTCTAAAGGGGGGGGGACCCTCGGGGCCAAGTCGATGATTGGGGATGGAGGATGTTTGCAGAAAGGATGAGGAGGTTGAAAGGGAGATTTGATCCAAGCCAAGACTCGTTCGGTCACCAAGTCCGTCAGGCCTAATGGGCGATGATCCACCGGGGGTATGCGAACGCAATGAGCGCAAAGATGAAGAGAACTAACTGTACAGTACAAAAAGGAACCACAGGGATAGGCGGGAAACCCCAAACGATAAACACCACGCCGCGTGAATGTCAGGGAGAACTTGAGTCGATGTTATGAGTTGACTGATGTGGGCAAAAGTCGTCCGAGAGGGAATGAGTGACTTCGGGGACTTGGCTTTTGGGCCAAAAAAGCGAAAGCGGAGTCTCTCCTTCTCAAAGTCAGGCGCCTCAGGCGATTGTCTCCTGTTACGGAGAACATCCTCTTCTCCTGTGCGCGCCACCCGCCACTGCGACCAAATTTCTTTCTATTGTCGACCTCGATCGAAACTAGACTTTCCTTTCGGCCCTTGCCATTTATTTGCTTATTCCATTCGTTTCTTTCTTTCGTTCTTCTTCCCTTCCTTTCTTTTCGGCCTGTCCTACACAGTGGTGGAGATGGCAACTACAACCTAAGCACATCTCCAAGCGCTAGGAAATTGCTTGTATTGAGGGGAAGTCGTAGATCGTAGAAACTTATACTCCTCACAGCGAGTACTACGCTTAACCAGTTAGATGGTAAACCTGGATTCAGATCATGCAAACCATCCATCCATTACGTAGTCTTGCCTTAGTTTAATTGTCGGGAACTCCGGTAGGGTTTAAATAGCTTAGAATGGAGGTCCATGCTGAACACATGGGACTCCTTCTACGTATACGCAGTACTACTACTACTACTACTACTACTTAATGAGAATGATTCTCCATATAAGGGGGGCGAATTGATTACGACTATGTATTGATATTACTAATTATTGTACTGTATGTGGCATGCTTGTTCTGCTGACCTGATCTCACCGCTTCGCCTTCCGCTTTGACCCAGCCCTAAGATGAGCCTTGCATGGATCCATGAGATATTGATCTCCGAAGTCCACTACCAACACGAAATATACTGGACTATTGAATATACCTAAATGTAGTCTAAACCACCTTCAGCCAGTGACATATCGCCAAGCAGACCGGCAAGGTATACCCATCCCTCTACTTTCCCGCCTTGTCTGGCCTTCTCTTAGGAGAACTTAAAAGGGCTCCCCATTCATCTTGCACCTTTAGATCACCGTTTAGAGCATGTTGGCTCAGGGTAACAGGTCCCCATCATAAACATGGCAAGCTATGTGTTTTCTGATCACCTAATATTTTATTTTGATTTTCTTCCCTTTCCCCGTCATCTTGAACCCCAAGAGTCCCCTTCATGCCCAGACCTATGGTTAAAGATTTCTATATACAAGGCCGAGTATACTCAAGATTACTCTTCTCTTCTTTATTAGATGTACGATGATATACCCACCATACCAGCCATAACTTGTTCTAAGCCATATTGACTGTTATGCTGGCCCTAAACAAATCCTCAAATGCAAGCCGTGACGGTTTAACTTATATATATCCCAAAAAGGCAATATGTCGTATGGCATCTAACGTCCATCATCATGCGATGTTCCAATCGCAATACACATCACCGAATACTAACAGGCCAACTGTCATGTGTCAGATTACCTTCAATGGACATTATCATCGGATGAATCGCGATCTCCGGCTAAGTTTGAGGCCAGAGTCCTCGGCGCTCTCCTACGATGCTCAAGACATACCCCAGTGAGCAGCCATTCGGCTGTATTCAATGTTTGGGACATATTGGCTTGTCAAATCTACGTGCATTCAGTCAAGAGATGTAGAGCATCAGCCGTTGCTACCTCAGCAGCTGAACTTGGGCATTTTTAGACCGCACTCGCCGCCTTTTGTGAACCTGTACTGTGAGCTGGACTACAAGCTGCACACGCCTGTGCGCTGAAGCCAAATGGAGATACACATGAGTACTGGTCGAATATGAGCACCAGACTCACTACCTTTTCTTTTCCTTTCCTTCTTCTTTGTTTTCCCAGATCTACACATAACCTAACCTCTATTGTCCAAGACCGAAGTCACAAGACCTTGATGTGGAGCTCCATATCAAATATACTCCGTAGTGCTGAATAAACTACTGTGGGTAGTCTCATGAGACAGGCGGTAATATCGTTGCTGGGAACAAAGATATTCTTGATTCAGGTCATTTTCAAGTCCCATTTCACCCTATATCACACAAACTTCAGGATAGCTCATAGCATTCCGTACAACCAACAAAAAGCTCGTATGAAAGTATCTATTCCCCGACATTATCAGCACAAGACTTTGCTCAGAGTACAGCCGTCATTTTACTTGTGGAGAGTGAAGGGCTTTTTAGGAAATTACCTCCCTTCTGGGCTCCCTCGCTTATAAGCCTCCAGCCCCTCCAGTGGGTTTACTCCGTAGTGATGCCCCATTTCCGGAACGAGCGGAGTCTTGTAGATCCAGCAAGCAAAGGTCAGCTCGGAACCCACCATTTGGTTTACTTTCGAAAAAATAGAAAGAGTCTGCATAATACGGTGCCCCCCTGCCAGTGGTGTCAAGGTTTTAGAGCACTGATATGATGACGTCGTTTGGAAAACCAGGGTCGAACATTTGACGTCGTCCTCGTTTACCAAAACAGGTGGCTATTGCCCATCTTTAAGTCTTTGATGACCAATGCTAGCTCCACTATCTTCCGAGAATTTTAAAATTTGACCAATAGGGTATGACATTTAAGCTCGCACGTGTCTTCGCGAACATACCCCGTATAAAATGAAGTATTTGCGAACGAGTTCAACTAGTAGTAACCTGCCGTCAAGGTAGCCGATTCCCATAGAGGTATGACTGCAAGAACCAACATTACAGCCAATAGCAAATGAGATCAATGTCCTGTCTTCGCAAGACGCACAGACAACCCAAGGTTCTATGATTAGAAACCAAACAAGCGCTGGCTGCAAAATACGGCGGAAGCGACCACAACTAGCCGCCGTCCAAGAACCAGCGCTATTCGGAGCCATTCCTACACGAGGGCTAAGTATGATCCATTCATACCATGCCCTGCAGGATTTAGGGTTATTCCAACATCCTTTTTACACAGACTCTGTAGACCAGTGCTATTGTTGTCCCGGAAATGCACGATTGATGAACCTAACCGGAAGGCTTGGTATTTAGCTTTACCCGTTCAGCCACGGGCAGCTGCGCCTCCATTTTCCGGCAAAGAAATGAAACGCCACTAACCGGCATAGCCGGGCCGGAGGAAATCCATATGTCGTCATAGGGTCAAAAATGCGTTGGATGAGAAAGTCTTTGCTATTGAATCGGTCTGCTTTTGAAGAGTGCAGAAGGGTCGGTCAACAAGGACACTGCAGGAAATGGCTAAGTGTGCCGGGTAACAATCTGGGGCAGAAAAAAGAAAGAAAAAGAAACAATGAATCCTCCTTTCTTTACAAGTTATAGCGCCTCATTATTATTAATCACGGGTAATGACGACCTCCGCTGAAGAGGGGCGTTGGTCAAACTAGTCAGGCACGGTCTCCGAGCTACTACGTAGTATGTTCTTAGCAGTGGAGCTATTGCTCGAGATGAGGAGAGTCTCACGGACCACTCGGAACAAAGTCTCAATCGACAAAATCATTGGATATGCCGACCAATTTCCGCGATAGAGCCCCCACTTCAGGGAACACTGACCAGCATTATCCACAAATCACGTCCACTTGTTCATTTATCCCTATCGACAGTAGGTTAGGCCCGAATTTTTATAGTGCTGTTACAATATTTAACCTCTCGATTGTCTTACTACATAGTGTTGCCTTCGATGACCGATACGGAGGAGACTAGTCGGTCGAGAGTTCCCATTGTGTATGCTGGGTGTCATGGCCGGTACACAGAGGTACTCTAATGCCTCGCTTTTATTTTCCGAGCTCAGCATTGGTGTAAGTGATAATCGATATACTAGTAAAGTAACTACCAGTATATGGAGAGCCTGCACGCTGTTTCATGCAGTGCCCCGAGGTTGTATAGCCGAAACACAAACTTAGATCGAAACCGTTGGTATCTAGTATGTGCTTTTGTCCACCTAGGATTGTGGGTTATCACGAGCCGGGAATGCAAGGCTCAAGACATCTGCATCAGGTCGTGACTTGAACTGAATGTACGGAGTACATACTAACTACTAGTTAGTACGGAGTACGGAGTAGTAATGTACATACATACTTTCATACATTGCCCCAGTTAGACTCCTTGCATTATGGCCACTGGCTGCTTTGATCATAAATATGACAGCTACTTCCAAATCATTACGGGATCTGCAGGTTACACGTTGATCCTTATTCTCGTTGGTTTTAGGATGTTCTCCCACCCTGCGGAGTACATGCTGCAACTAACCGGAGCACTCGATTATGCGAACAGGTATATGAAAGTTCAATGAAATCGATAACATCAGTCCTTGCCTCAATCTATGGAAGCAACATGGAAAGTATAAAAGATTATAGCTGGAGAAGATCTACTTGAACAATATTGACTATATGGTACAACGCCATACAGTCATGTACGTAACCTCAACCCAGTCGGGATTCGGGAGAGGCTTTTGACTACTACTAGTAAGGGACTACTTATTAAGAGCACTAGTAGTCAATGGATGACTCCATAGCTATAAACTTTTTGGCTTGCATAAAACTTACCAGGACCATGTTTGACTATATGAGTTTTAGTCCAACCGATTGATTCATTACGGAGCCCGTTTGTAGTTTTGACTGTCATTCGATCCGATTGTTATCACTCGCATCCCTCTTCATATACACACTCTCAATTTGATGCTCCACCGTCTACTATTTCCATCCTGATTTTGGTCCACTTTTGCTAACTTTTCCGCGGTCTTTTAAGTTTCCCCCCTCCACTATGTGAAATTCCGCCATGGCCAACCAGATATGTGTAAATGATGAGGACTCCACTGGGTATGAACGATGGAAGACTTCCGTTTCTTCTCTGCCTCTCCTTAAACTTAACCCCCTAAAGTACTAGGTACCTACAGTTAGTTGGGAGCTGAGTGGTACCCATCCTGGCTGACCAATCATGGCCTCGTGTAAATGGGAAATGGTATTGTCAATCTCCATCAGGAGGCTCCAATCTGATTAATTACTTATTATTATTATTATTATTTAAATTCCTTTTTTTTTTTTTAAAAAAAAAAAAAAAAAAGAATTTCTCTTCACTTTGTTCTGTTCCTGTTGAGCCGTTGGATCGATCGCGTTAAGAAGTAACCACAGAAGTTGTCTCTCAATGTTTAATGTGCTTTCAACCCGATCGTCCAGTGAATTAGTAGACTGTAGTTTAATCTCCATGTCAAGGCTTACCATACGTTGACGGTGAAGTTGTATAGTATAAGTTATTGTGGTACCTCTTGGTGGCAGTTTCGGAGCGTCGGCTGATTATTGGTGCTATTTACTACTGCCCAGGGTTGCAATTGCTAACGACAACCAACTTGTCATCTGAGATGCCTGTATTTTATTTTACTTGATTTGACTTAAATTTTTACCACTTACCTTTGCACCTCCCCTTTTTTGTTTGTTCATCAGAGTTTCCCTTGCCTGTTGTATTTTTCTTCTGGTTTGTTTCTCTCTCTCTTTTTTTTTTTTTTTTTTTTTTTTTTTTTTTTTTTTAAATTTTATTTCCTCTCATTCCATCCACATAAGCAGTTTTCTTTTCCCCCTGCAGTCAAGACCAAAAATTCCCCCGGGGCGAAAGTTTCCTGCTTTTTCGCTCGGTCGCTTCCGCCGGACTCGCTCCACATCCAATCAAACCCCCTCTTTCGCTCTTCGCTCTCCCTCACCCTTCTTCCTTCAGCTTTCACCTACCGCCCTCTTCCCGCGTCCCCTCTCCCCGAATCCTTCTACACTCGCTCCCAGTCCCCTGGATATTACCCAAACGCCTGTCGCTGTCGACTCTTCTCACTCCCCCCTTTTTCTTTCTATATTCTCCGCTCGCTCCCCCATTCCGATCACGCCCACCTGTATCAATTGACTATCACCCTCTCCAGGGGCTTGCTCCGTCAAGATGGCAGCCGATATGAGCGGCGAGCAGATGCAGGCAAAGATCACCGCGGCCCGGCGCGAAGCTGAAGGCTTGAAGGATAGGATCAAGCGCAGAAAGGATGAGCTGGCTGATACCACTCGTATGAAACCCCGTTTCCACTGCGAGTGACGAGCAGCCCCCGACATTCGGGGGCTTTCGTGCTATCTGAAATACTGACATTGGCCGTTCAGTCCGTCAAGTGGCGCAAAACCAAACTGACACTTTGCCTCGCATCGGAATGAAACCCCGTCGGACACTCAAGGGCCATCTCGCCAAAATCTACGCTATGCACTGGTCGACCGACCGACGTCATCTCGTATCTGCTTCGCAAGATGGAAAGCTCATCATCTGGGATGCCTACACTACGAATAAAGTCCATGCAATCCCATTGAGGTCATCGTGGGTCATGACCTGCGCCTATGCCCCGAGTGGAAACTACGTTGCGTGTGGTGGTCTAGACAACATCTGCTCAATCTACAACCTCTCTTCGCGTGAAGGTCCTACTCGTGTTGCGCGCGAGCTGTCCGGACACTCGGGATACCTCTCCTGCTGCCGCTTCATCAACGATCGCCGTATTATCACCTCGTCCGGAGACATGACTTGCATGCTATGGGATATTGAATCGGGCTCGAAAGTGACTGAATTCGCCGACCACCTGGGCGACGTCATGTCGATCAGCATTAACCCTACCAACCAGAATATTTTCGTCTCGGGCGCCTGTGATGCTTTCGCGAAGCTTTGGGATATTCGTACCGGAAAGGCCGTTCAGACTTTCGCTGGACACGAATCGGACATCAACGCTATCCAATTCTTCCCCGACGGAAATGCATTCGGCACTGGTTCCGATGATACGTCCTGCCGTCTCTTTGATATTCGCGCGGATCGTGAGCTCAACATTTATCAGGTACGTCGGTTCCACCCCCGTCTCAAACCAACACAGGCAGTAATTGATCTAACCCCGAATCCTCAGAGCGACCAAATATTGTGTGGTATCACATCCGTTGCTTTCTCCGTCTCTGGAAGACTGCTTTTCGCTGGTTATGACGATTTTGAATGCAAGGTAGGTTTAATGTTGAATTTGGCGACGAAATGGACAATTGGCTGACTTCATGCAAGGTGTGGGATGTCCTCCGGGGCGACAAAGTTGGCTCTCTTAGCGGTCACGAAAACCGGGTCAGCTGTCTTGGAGTCAGCAACGACGGCATTAGTCTGTGCACAGGCTCCTGGGATTCTCTGGTAAGCATGTCGCTCGTCGTCAGGGTCGGAGTTCATTGTACTAAACATCTTACTCTCGATACAGCTTAAGGTCTGGGCCTGGTAGAAGCCGAGAACTCCGAAGCAAAAAAAAAAAAAAAAAAAAGCAAAGATACCCTGTCTCTGTCTTGCCATGTCCTTTTCCGATATTTTCACAACATAATCTTGCAGCAATAGGTCGAACATCCGCCGTTGTACGATAATCTTATTTACCGAGGAGCAGTATTGTCGCCTTACTTCCATAATATATGTATTATGTGGGAATGCTGGCGAAGTCATCAAGAAGGGAACGACGAGCTATCAAGGGCAGACTATCAGGGTGGTTGGGAAATTGAGTCGAACCCTGTCACATCGCACCATGGACGCGCTACGACAGAAACATAATCATCAAAAAAAAAAAAAAAAAACAGCAACAAAGTAACACTATTCGATGACTTAGTTACGTGGTGGTCTTAATAATGCTGCCGATCGACAGGCCACGGGGGATGATGGTTGCAGGAGACACCGCGTGGAGATGTCTCTCAGTCAAAGTTGTTTAGCTTCAACCTATACTCCGTGGGCTTTGGAGATCTGCCTTGATTTCTTTTTTTTTTTTTAACACTTCTCTTCTGATATTTACCCATGTCTGCAAATTCCCCTCTTTCCCCCATGTTTTTTTTTATTTTTTTATTTTTTTATTTTTTTCTTTTTCCTTTTGTTCTTCTCTTCTTCTCCAATCCTTGGACTACTTGTGATTGTTCTGTTTTTGATAGCCTCTCTTACGCATTGATTCCTGCATGTACTCTGTTTTTATTATCCAGTGGTGGACAGGGAGGGAATGTTTCCGAATAAGCTATGATGTTTTCCTTGTCTGACTTGTGATCTTTTTTTTTCTTTTCCCTAATTAACTTGCTGTTTCTGAAAGTGTTGGATGTGCCATTTGACTGTTTTCACGAGAGCTTGTCTCGACCTGGAGTTGGGTCTTACTACGTTTCAGCGGCTCCTTTTTTCATCTTCTTTGATCCCCGCCTTATTTTCCTCCACCCCGTTTCATGGTATCTTATGGTTCTCCATTGCAATTAGCTAAGATTTGGGGAGATGATTGACACACTATTGACACATTACTGGTACAAATGGCATACGCAGTTACTTTCGGAACTCTAGTACACAGTGTTGGCGACTGTCAGCTGCTCATAATCCCTGTGAATATAATATGTATTAGACACTTTGCTTTTAGAACTGGTCAGTGCCCAATTGAAACCGGCCCTCCGAGCACCTGTGAAGGAGACATGGTGCGTAATCCGGGCACTTTCCTCTCTTAGCAACTGGACAAAACCGAAGGATGCGCTCCACCTTCTACAGTGGGTGGGTTGGGTTTCGATGTGCATTCAAATTTGAGTGAAGGGACGATCGATTTGAAATAAGTGCCAGCCTGGGGAAAAAAAAAAAAAAAAAAAAAAAGAAAAGACACCCTCGTATCGTGCTCGTGATTATGCACAGACCTCGATCCTGGATGAGCAAATGGATGGCAAGAGAACTGTGTTGGAACTTGGAAGATGCAGGTTTGAAGGATGAATGTCGGTGAGAATGAGCGAAGTAAGCATTGATTAACCGTCAGTCCACGTGGTTGGCTGCTAAAAAAAGCAAAGTTAATTCATTGTCCATCAAAACTTCCCACTTGCTGACTTCTTTCCACGTTGGATCTCAAGAAAACCAACAACAACTTGACCATGACCTGAATGGTTGAGTGGAATGTTCTTCGTCTCTTCTAGTCTACGGCAAATGCTGAAACGGACTCCACTTCTTGAAACACAGCGAGGGAAAAGGGGGTGGGATGCTGATGCCGAGAGGACAATGGGGCACATTAGGATCGGCCCCATCGGACACTCCCTCCGGCTGTTCCAAACTTCCCACCAATTTGTTGTTTCATCCCGCCACTCTTAGCCTCCATCCTCCGTCTCCAGTGAAGTCAATCCGCCTCTCTTTAGCATCACTCTCGTCAGGAGGTTGCACAGACACCTTCTGAAACAACCATCCAAATTAGAGTCGTCATCATCCTCGCCGTTGTTCATTGTTTTGTGCCCCAATTCTGCCGAAACGAACCCTAAAGTGGAACGAGCTACGTGAATCAAAGAAAAGGCAACAGGACAACCCAAAAAAGGAAGGAAAAAAAGGTATTACTCAGGGCAAGAAAAAAAAAGCAAAGAGAAACGAAGGAATACTTCCCTGCCGGTGGTCGCAGATCAAGGCGCAGCCCGACTCTAATAATATCCCACGCCCATCATTGTTCATCCTTCGCTCGTTTAAAAGTCTATATACACCCCCCTCGTGTTCCCTTCCTTTCATTATGTCTTCTGCCCAAGACGAATTCAACCGTCTGGTTCAGTCCAACCGAGAGAAGTATTCTACACATCCTGAGGATCGTGACAACGACTCGGATCACGACTCCAACCCTTCGGACGACGAACAAGATCACCCGCAGTTCTCGGACGACGAGGACCACGATCCCACCATGAGAACCGGCTCGTCCACCTACCATGTCCCAAACATTGTCTTCGATGCCAACACCGGTCCCAAAGGTGTTATAGCCGATGCCCAGGCCTTCGAGCGCGCGCGCGCAAGTTCCTTCCGTAAAACACTGCATCATCCTGACCATGCTAAATACATTGCCGACGATTCCCACCTTTTGCACAATACTCCGCCTCCGGATGGCTCGCTCAGTGATGAGGATGAGGAACACTTTCTCCGCCAATGGCGCGAAGAGCGCATACAGGAACTGAGGAACCGGAGCTTTCGGCGGCCTAGTCCCCGGCGGAGGATGTATGGTTCGGTCGATACAGTCGATGCGGTCGGATACCTTGATGCCATTGAGAAGGTCACATCCGATACGGTAGTGGTCGTCTGTATATATAATCCCGAGGTATGTGTGACACTTCCAATTACTACACGATAGGCTGAAATTTCACTAACTCCTACCGCAGTCAAAGAGTAGCGCTCTAGTAGAAGACTGCCTGGAAGGTGTTGCGCGCAGAAACCCAACCGTCCGCTTCGTTAAGCTCCATCATGAAATTGCCGAGATGGATCATATCAAGGCTCCGGCATTGTTGGCCTACAGAGGTGGTGATGTCTTTGAGACCATCGTCGAGATCATCCGACAGATCCCGAAAGGTCGCGATTGTACCTCCCACACTTTGGAAGATTTACTCAAACTGTACGTTTTACTGGGTCTGATACGCTTGATGTTTCAGATATGCTGACCGTCTCAGATACCGAGTGCTGTAAATATCCACTCGTTCTTACTATTTTCATATATGAAAAATACGGGTCGAAGTGCGCCGGGCGTTATGACTTCTTCCTACCTTAGCATCATTGTCGAGCGTTAGAAATCTTTTCTTATTGCAGGCTGGCAGTGCCATTACTCTGTTTGACTTTTTCATCCCCATGCATATACAAGGTGTTCTGGCGGGTGACGCATTGTGGATCTCATCCTTTTTTTTTTCTGGTTTTATCTCGTTGTCCAGCCATTTGGGTTTAGTGGAGTGATTGAGCTTGAAGATATCCAACATTGGTTCCGTCCCGATATGTCTATATTACCTTTGTGGGGCTCCTTTGCATAAAATCTCACTATGATTGTTCCAATTTCTTGCATTAATATCAAGTTGATTTCAAGTATTGGCGTTATATCTCCGTATTTCATTAGCCGCGGACTTTCGTTAGCAAGCTTTCCGATCTCTTTCTTCAAGGAATCCAGCATCACGGTGCATCCTCCTGTTGGGGTAGTTGTCTTGACTCGTGTATATTCGTTTCATCCATCCTCCGCATGAGTGGGGTAATCTTCCGTTCCCTCTTCTTTGTCTCTTTTTCTTTTTCAATATGTTTGATGTGTCAGGGCCGGTGCCTTGTCCCATTCATCGTACGGTCCATTGATCAGAAATACAAAAAAGCAGTTGGGGTAAGAAGATAAAGGAAGCAGACCAGGATAAAAGGAAAAAAAAAGTGACAGTGATGCAAACAGGTAGATAGAGATGGAGAAGGAAAATGCCCCCCTCCAAAACAATTCACAGAGCGCCCTTCTCTTGCGTGAAATCCCAGAGCATCTTGATCAGGGTGTCTGGTAGGGTATAAAGATCGACATGGAATTCTCCCTCTGTAGGAATCGATTAGTTCTTTTGAATCTTCCGCTTTTCTTTTCGGAATGTGTAGCGTGGTTTCCGTGGAGAACTTACGTTCGACATCGTTCTTGGTGTACGAGTCTGGGGCTTTGTTGTCGTGTACCATCTGCACCACTTGGAGAAGGTCGTCTTCTCCGAGTCGTTGGAGGCCGTCGGCTAACTTGTCCATATCCACCTGCGAAAACGAATTTCATGTTAGGTTGTGCGCTTGGTTTTTGCTATGTATGAAGGTAGTAAGGGCCTTACGCTCTTCTCTGTTCGCTTCTTCTTCTTTGATCCTTCTTCGCTAGCTGCGGAACGCTTAGATTTCACTCCATTCTCGTCTCCGGGAATGGGCCCAGATTCACGAAGGGTTGCCAATAAGGCAGGCTTGGGGTTTTTAAATGTCTGACATCACGTATGAGCGGTTTCACTTGAGTGGATGTATGGACAGGGACGAAGACGGAGACACTTACGATGACGTGCTTGGACTCGTAGCGTGTCTGTGCAAAGTTGAGGTCGTGTGTCAAGTAATGATCCTTGTCGGCGTGAAGGGTGATTTGCATGTCGAATTCACCCCATCCTTCTTCTGAAATCCTGAACGGGGGGTTCTTGAAGGCTGTTGTCATTTTTGCGCGTTAGTGATATTTCCTCAACATTCCCGAAGGCTTCCGGCGATAACGCTTTCTTAAGAGAGTTTCAAGCTCAGGGCGTGCGGCTCAATTTGTGTAGAGGGAATATACACCAAGTGTTGGAAAGATGATAGGAAATAACGTACTTTGAATGGACCGATCCCCGAAACTAGGATGAAGTGTATACGTCACCTTGTCGAAGACGTTGGCCGGCACTTGCTCCCCATGGTCATTGACCAGGTAAATCTCGATAGACCACGCCCGGAGGGGGAACCCTTCAACACCCGAATCTTTGTTTCTATCGAAGCAGAGACGCGACCTGTCAGCAAAAGCCACAGCTAAATAAAAAGCCCTGTTGTCATCCCCGTAGCTTATAGTTATAGCGACGTGCAGAAAAACAAAGTTACCGCGCCTTGGTTGCTTTACAATCGCGACAACAAAAGTCAAGGTAACCAGTAAGTTTAGGAAAGTGTGACAGCGACGGGCGCGTAGGGTTGGCTGATGGGGATGGAATGGTTTCATTATAATGGGAGGGAGATCGGCGTGCAGGATTCAACATACACAACATGCTGTTCTGTGACCAGCCGGACATTCCTCTTGACCTAAATGGGGAGAAAGAGAGCGTTAGTCGAATGCGACAGCAAGCTGATAAACACATTTGCCAATTGGAGAAGACGGCGATGCGATGAATTGAAACAATCAGGAACTCACGTCGGGCATTTTGCCAGCGAACTTTGGTTACGCCCACCGGGAGGGGAGTAGAATAAGTGGAAAGTACTCGGTGAATGATGAGTTCGAGCTATCGAGCTCGGGGATTGCGCGAATGAAAGGTGAGGCGAGGTCGAATAGGACGCTTGTCGGTGAGATTCTACTAGGACTCCGATTGGGTGGAACCCTCAGAGATCGCGCGATAACCGCGTAAGGGTGTACCTGAATAGAGAGTTGTGGGAAGAAAGGTATTGAGGAGGGAAGAGTTCGGAGGGAGAGTGAAGAAGGTCGGCAAGGAAGAGGGGGGCGGATGAAGCGATCCGACTGACTTGACTTTCAGGCATTCACGACTTAGACGTTAACTGGTGGTCGTGGTCAACCTTTGCCGCTAGGGACCCTAAACCATCCAACATCATGAAATACCAGAGCTCGATACGCCCGTTCTTTCGAAGAAAAATTATGTGACTGATGACTCTACCCTACCCTTCCCATCACTTTTAAGGCCTATCGTCACCGCATATATGAGCATATGCACCTAACATATGCCAGCGGTGAAGTCTTGCAATAGCAACGAGATCTTTACGCGTGACACAGGAGATCTATATTTGATTTTATGAGATTCAATACATAACGGGGTCATCGTGCATTTCAAACATATATTTGCAGGGGTCCAGGGTCTACTGATCTACTGCCATATCAACATACATTCAACATCATCTGGTGAGGTTGAATGTGTGCCGGAAGCTGGCTCGCGATCTTGTCGCGACCGGTGTCAGTGAACCGTTCTCGTCGCGTAGTCGTCGGGGGATGGGGCTGGAGGATGTGACAATATCGGAAAGGATGTGATAGGGAAGGGGATTCAGATGGGTTAACGCTGTGTTGTCCACCGGCGAGTCTTATATTCACTCGTAGTGTTTTGAAGCAATCAAAAGGGTAATTAATGATAGTTCATCAAGTAAAACTCATTTCAGCCCACTCGGGGGCAAAAGTTTTACTGGTCGGCGAGGAGCTTCTCGTTCTCCTGTTGAGCCTTTTCGAAAGCCTCCTTGAACAGGTTGGCATCTAAAGCTCAGTTAGCAAAGCCATAATCGAAAACACATCTCGTCACGAATATCAACTTACTCTCACTGTTGGCGAAACGAATAGCCAGGGTCTGCGCCTCGGGCTCACCCTCACTGACATCGGCAGTGGCGTTCCAAACCCAGCTGCGATCACTGCCAACGTTGGGGCTCAACTTCATTGCAGGGACAACTAGATAGGCCATCAGTAATCCGGGTGAAGAAAAGAACAGGGTCCATATGCGCCAAACTTACTGTAGTGGTTGGCGCAGACCTTCAGGGTCTTGTCTCTGCGCATCACCAGGCGAGTCTTCTGGTTCTCCTTGTGCTTGAGCAGTCTAACATCGCCAGTACCACGCTCCTTCCATTCCTTGCTCTCAGCGTCGAATCGGAACAGCTTAGCGCGCATCTTGAAGGTCTGCTCCTCAAGTTCCTCGTTGGTCTTGGTTTCCACCTTCTCGGTCAGGCGGATAACAGGCTCAAAGTGAACATCAGGGGACTCAGGTGCTTCATCCTATAGATTAATGAATCGTTAGCCACCTGTACTGAGGCTAATCGAACTCGTAGCACGATTGACTCATAAGAGCCAAAAACATTGGTGCAGGAAAGTGATGATGATGTAGAACGCATGTTGAGCAAAGGAGCAGTCTAGCGAGCCAAAGGAAACAGGTACTCACGTCTTCCTCAGTTTTCTGAGCCTTGGAAGAGCCAGATGGCTCATCATTGTTATCCTCAGGTTCTTCCTTCTTTTCCTTCTTGGGACCACCGCCGAACATAGCGAAAACGCTGTCGGTTGTCTTGGTAACCGCCTCCTTAGCTGTGTCAGCTACGGCCTCAGTTGTAGACTTTTCCTCCTCAGTCTTGGGAGCTTCGGTAGAGGTGGTGGTCTCCTCGGGCTTCTCAGCCACCTCAGGAGCGCTGGTAGTGGGGTCAGGCTTGGTCTCAGGGATGTCGGACATGATGACGAGATGGGGATGAAGTTCTGCTGAGTTTGTGAGTTCCAGTGATTTCGGGCTTTAGTGGGAGCGCAAGCACATACCTATTGTTTTGAGATGGAAGAAGTTTTAGGGAGATGGTTATAGAGAGGGGGAGAAAATATGGTCGGCTGTTTTTGTTGTAAAAGGTGGGGGGTAGTTCATTGCCTCCGACCTAAGGCCGCTAGTGCCACCGCCTTGAAAGCCTCTTCTTATATTCTGCGGGCCACCTTGGGGAAATATCATTAAAGATTTCTAGGCGAAGAAAGAGTGGTAAAATCAAAAAAGGGTTTTTAGCATTTCACATGGTATTCATTACTACATAGCAACTGTCCCGAAACACTAACGTAGTTCCAGGCCTTTAAAAAAGTAAATGGAAGCAAAAATATCATGACCCTTTTCGCCTAGGAACAAGACAAACCATCCCTCCCCGAATAGCAGGAGGGGGAAGAAGAAGACGAATAAGGAGATGTACGAGGGAAGAGAAACACACTGAAGAAGAATAGGCACCGCAGGCACGTACGAAGAGCAAATACAAAGTTTGAAGCCGTGAACATAGACTAGTAAGCAAGGGTACAAGCCCGCAGCTTTTCTCACAAACATTCAGAGTGTTGGCACTTTCGTTTCATCAAGCATTTAGCTCTTCTCTGGGCCTTGTCTAGCGTATGGATCTTCCTTGCATTTCGAATATGGTCCTTCACAGATTTGAGTTCAAACCCATGTGCTTGATTGCTAATTCGATGCCATGTACCACTGATAATCTCCTGCGTCTCTTGGTTTACTTTGATGGTCTTTTCCTGCAGGACTGATGATACGGCGAGGAATGGCTGGACAGCAGTACGTCTGACGACTTCAGAAAGCTGCTTGGACATCGAGACAACCACGTCTTTTGTCTCAGAAAGTTGCCCAGTGCCATGACGGAGAACGTTTGCTTCTCGGCGTAAGAGATGGGTTTTTTTTACAACATCCCCCATAATGACTTGCAAATCAGTGCAAAGTCGACTGTATACTTCTGATAATCCAACTTGCGCGGTGTTGAAATCCCCCATAAATTGGGACGAGATTACATGTGCTGCCCGCCTCCAATTTGCGATCTTTAGCCACGGGGTTCCAAAGTCCACCGATGTGGTTTGGTGGAGAGGAGGTCTTGAAGCCATAGTGACTGTGACGTTCACAATTCCATACGCATCCCCTCGATCAAGTTTGAGTGTGTATACTCCATCAAACAAGCGAGAGAGCTCATATTCGAGCGGTTTGGCTCCTCGGCTCACTTGGACATCAAATTTTGGCTGTTTTTTCCCGGTCAAAGTTTTATTGGGTGGCTTTATCACAAGGTGGCAATCACCAACTGTCTGAATCTCAAAGCCATCCAACTCCTGCTTCTTAGGAGGGGACAATAGCCCGCCCATCATGTTGTCCAACTGAGAATGACCCTGGTGATGGTTCCCCAAAACTTGAACATTGGTCACCGATGAAGACAGTGTAGAGAGTGAAGTTTGTTTTAAATCATTTGCGGTGATAATACTGGTAGAAGTACGGCTCGGGGCATTGGATACAATATTGGAAATAACCGATCGAGAAACTTTTTGGGGGAATAGAATTGAAGTAGCACGCAAAGCTGAGTGTGCTAGAATGGTAGCTACGCTTAAGAGAACGGTGAGAGTGATTAAACGCAGCACAGGCGTCAAATCACGGTTGTCATTTAGGAAAGGGATGAAGGGTATTTTTGTTGTCCACTTCTCAACAAAGACGAGTGGCTTCCTCTGGAAGTTGCCGGTATTCTCCAGGGTGATGTTGTCAGACCTCTTAGTATAAATGCTCACCAAAGAGGCAAGATTCCTATTGAGCTGCCCTGGCATGATACTCTCAAAAGTCTCTAGATCAATAGGATACCTTCTTAGGACTGTGGCTTTTCCAGTCAGCGGATGACGAGACTCCAGGCACATGTGGAGGCTATGGTGATTCAGAGGAATTACTTCGGCCAGATCCCAAAGCGGCTTCTCAGATATAACCATAGCCGGAATGCCATGCCTTGCCATGAAAATGCGAGCCAGGTTTTGGGTCTCCATCACAGTTGCAGAGTCTCTGCTGGATAAGAAAAGAATCGCTACATCAGGAACGGTCCATTCAGTTGGGGATGAGACGCAATACTCGCCCCCTGTCCAGAAAGATGTGCAGGATGGCCGATTTTTGAAATCCAATCTAATGGTGTTGGGCTTATCATTTTGACAGTCAACAGAAGCTCTAGGGCACTCGTCAACAATAAGTTGGACATGGATTGGAAGGAGCTCAGCGAAATTAGGGACTGCGCCTGTCCCGAACGATGTTGGTACAACGTGATATCTAGAGGATTCTGTGGAACTGCTTTCAAAGTCACTACAGGTGCTCGACACAAGGACATCTCCAATTTTGTCGAGAATGATGTTTCGAAACTCAGTATCTCCGATATAAAGCACACGGAACGGCTTATCAGTGTCAAGGCTCTTCTTCGTCATAGTTTGTTGAACGGTGGCTGTAAGAATTGAGTCCTGCAGGTTGACAGAAAACAGACTCTTCAGCTCGTCTGCTTCGATACCTTCAAACATACGGATAGTGTGTTTCAGTTCCACTTGTTCAACTTCAGGCCAATTTTCAGGCTCGGTAAACTCTATCGATTCGGTTGATTGACGAAAAGCAGTCTTCGTGGTTATGTTACTGTCATCGATAGAGCATCTGGCCTGAGGGAAAAGAGCGGGTAGTTCCTGAGATTCAGAAATGTTGCTTTTCGAGTCATAATCGTCTTCTTCGTTCCCATAAACCTCGCTACCGCTATACTGCTCGTCGAGGCTTGCAACGTCATCCGGACCGGCTTGGTCAATTAGAGACCCAACGTCGGTTTGTTCAGAGCGGCTACCATCCTCAGAATGAACGTCGGAAGCGCTCAGTGTTGCCCAGCTGTCGCTCAGTGGTCTGGGCGTGTAGTCCGCCAGATGACTTGACGTCATACTGATAGGCCTTGAGCGGGACAACCACTCTTCAACTGAGCCACTTAGAGGAGGAAAAGTTGGGTACCGCAGATGTGAAGAGGATGAGGCGAGGGATGGGCGTCTGGAGTGAGGCCTTGGAGAGTCAGCCATGTCGTCAGTGTGGAAGTAGCATGGGGCAAAAGTCAGAGTAAGCCAGGTCCAAAGACGCGGAGATTCGGTCGAGTACAATAGACGTAGGCTAAGCCAAAGAGCAAATAAAACAAAGATCAGCGGGAGGATACGTTATCTGTCGAGAGGGAAGCTTTTGCTCTGTCCGTTTTAACGGCAGAGGGCTGTTTTCGTGTGGATATCCCTCGATAAGCTCAGCCTAAAAAGCGGATGCCCGATGACGAGGCGGACGTTGTGGGGTGAGGGAGGGTCCCGGGCCCGAGCGGAGTAGTATATTAGACGGTTCTAAACCCGTGACCAAACTGATGATGAAGAGAATCTTTTCGATATCGAGTCTATAAAGTTCTCAGCATGGTAAGACTCAGATTATAGATAGTGGCGTTGTCAAAGGTTGAAGATGACCGTGGGAGAAGATGTTAGGAGGATAGAGTTGGAGATGGTGACTGCCACGCGCGGGGCACATGACAGGGAGATCTGTGGTGTGCTTACTAGTACTAATGACTAGGCACGGAATTCACCTGTCACGGTCCGAAGGAGGATTAACTGAACAGGAAGGTATACGAAAAGCTGCGAATCTATGGATATTACTTAGGTGGCCTGCTTGTCCCCTTATTGCCTGGATCTCTCGAGCACTACTAATACTTTATCATGTGCACTTCTTCTAAAATCGAGCTGATAAGGCATCTCTTTATCTCCTATCAGGCACCCACTAACCTGAAGGAGCCTAGTTGATGCAGCTAGTACTCATTGCCCAGCCACGGCCATTAGTACTACTAGTATTACTATCCAGCCTTGAGGAAAGATGTAAAACCCTTTACATACAAAAAGAAATCTCATACTCTATGAATAAGCCATGCTGGGAGTCGTTTCTTTGCGTTCTTTGCGGCTATGCATCTAAAATGACCTAGTTTCACCAGGATTTCAGAACAAGGAAAGGAAGAGAAAAAAAGAAGATATGTACAATTCATGACATAACGGCGAGAAAGGGTAGGAATAAAGGTGAGATATAGAACAGGGCAAGGCAGTGCATCAGGACATCGGGCATAGATTAGTGGTCTCTGCAAGGATAAGCGGACCAAGAAGGGTTAACGCCGCAAGTAGTTCCATCTTCATCGGCCCACCGAAACTTAGTATTGTACCCAATGACAGCCACGTTCCTGAGGTGAACGGAACATACAGTAATATGCCAAAGAGAATTGCGGAGCAGGAGGCATAATCGAAACCAGGCTAGCGCGCATCGAGCCTTGGTCAGAGGCCGCGAGAAACAGAGGCGTGAAATTCTCAACGTAGCCAAGAGCGACGTAGAGAGAACGGTCCTGCCTGTGGAGAGACCGGACATAGATTCCGGTAGAGGTTCTCGGTGACTAACTTGAAGCTGACGGCTGGACAGTAACCGTCTTCTTCCAGAAGAAAGTCTCCCTGTTTTAACAAGAACGCGGCAATCCAAGTGAAAACATACAAAGCACGCTAGATGAATTTGTGAATATTGATGAGAATGATCACACCATTTTCCATGAAAGAAGCTGTCAGATCCGTTGAACGCCGCCCAGAACCCCACAGCCAACATAAGATGACGGATCAAGCAACAATAACTCCAACGGCAACCCGAGTAATGCTCATAGTTGAACAAAAAAGGCATGGAAACGAGGAGGCGGTGACTATACAGCGGACAAAGCATGAAGTTGCCCGAATCTAGGGAGAAGCCCAACCTCCCGCAACTTCTACCCACTCGGCAAGACAGCTGCCTTGTTTACCCTCAACATCCACGATATCTGTGTCACACCTGCACCTGCAACCGACACCGTTCTCTTTGACGGGGTCGGGATTTGCCCAGTACTCGTCCTCTTCGAACCGCGCTTTCTCATCTTCCGTAGTCATTTCAAGCCACGGGATTCGTGGGAGTTGTCGGGCGGGAGCGTTAGCGGGGCAATGTTGGATGGTCGTATGGCGGTAGCCAAAATCGCGGAAATAGTGGATGTCGCTGGGCGAGAGAAGAACGCCTGCGGCTAGCGAGTGGATAGGCGCATCACCCCACTGTGATTACGTTGTTAGCCTGCAGGGAAATCAGGGTTCTGGGGAAGTCTCAGATACTTACTCTTTCCATCCAGAAACCACCGCTTCTATCCATCATTTCAAAGAACTCTTCGTATTCCTTACTGCGGAACCAGTCCAAGCGTGCGATTTCAAAGTTACTCCAAAAATGGCACATGTTATACTTTTCGCCTTCCATGGCCTCAGGGTCGACATCGGGAACAGTGTTCTCTCCAGGCTCATTTTGCAGGATTTCCTCGGGAAGCTTATCCTGTTTTCCTTCCTCGGGCTTGGGCTCCTCCTCAGGTGGCCTTTCGAGGAACATCTCCCAAAGTCCCTTTGACTCGAGATTGTGTTTCCGCTTATAGGCCGATGCATAGCGGAAGATGTTGGGGACAGTCTCACGAAGTTCTTTAACGGCAATCGTAAATCCATAGGTTTTATTTGCTTCAGCCATTTTGACGAAAGGGTCGCTATATACGTGTAAGTGATGGATGCTCAATCTCAGTACGAAACGGTGCCAAGGGTTGATCTCACTAGGTTATGTCACAAAAGTAACTGATCTCTGGCTCCAGACGCCAGTACCATTCATACTTCATGAGGAGGGGATGTTTGTAGAAGAAGCTGTCTACAGCATTAGTACCTTAGAAAAGTAACGCTGAACCAAGTATACTGACCCAGAATAGAATCTGCACATATGGTGGTAACTCTCCATTCCACCATACATAATAGCGGCGTCACCCTGCTTTCTGATGCCTTCCTTTGCCACATCATGGTCAACCCACTTTGGATAACCCCACATGGTATCGTCAATCTTGCCGAATTCCACAGGAGCACTTGTATAATTCTTCACGGTATCCTTGAAATTGTCATCAAAATCGCCGTCGTTCAAAAACACGTAAGGATAGTGGAACCATCGGTTGAAATGTCTCTCAATTGACTTGAGAGACTGGATGACGCCGTCCAACTCCTTATTCCTAGCGAGAACGACGAACGCAGCGTTCGCACGTTTGCCCTCAACCTCTTTCTCAACCTGCAGACATCCTGAGGCGAAGACCTTGTCATGCTTTTCACTTATTTTTCTAAAAAGTGCGGCAGAGTTGTTAGTGACCGAGAACATTAAAGGGTCTGTGCATATGTTTCAAGATTATACTAACCTTATAGATGGAGGTGTGCCAGCTGGGATTAAAATACCCCCGGGAGAAGAAGGGTGTCGAACAAAAAGAAGCAAAACCAGGACTATTACAAGGCATGGAAATAGTAAAACAAATCCCAAGGGTATAGAAATCGATGAATTGCCCTTCAAGCGTATTCTTCTTTTAAAGAACGCGAATCTGGAAATGGTGCGGCCCTTTTCGCGCGAACCGTCATCCACAGGGAGACTCGGCGAAGAGGGCAGCCATTTTGAGATTCGCTGCGTCAACCCCATGGGCGCAAGGCTGACACTGCGTCGATTAAAAAGAGATCAAGCCAAGTAGTGTTAACAGAATCCACTGAACATGAAAGAAATTTTGCGGAAATCCGGGGAAGACTGAGTCAATGACTGCCGTATCTGAGTGAAAATCGGGGTTGCTGAAAGGGGAACGGTTCGCATGCAAGTAACAGTGAGGTTAACCCACACTTCTAATGCTAGCGAGATACGCTCCGAGTATATGATATCTTATGCGATTAATAGGTTTATTGACGAGAAGAGATAAAGATGTTGGCCACCGAACATTAAAAAAATAGAATAAAAAACGAGCGGCCGGAGGAAATGCCTCCTTTCCAACTTTTCCCCTTTCAGTTGTCGGCCAGATAGAGATGGCGGGAAACGTTGACAGCAACGCAGGGGACTGATGTCCTTAGCAATGAGGCCGGGAACACGGAGCAAGTCGACGAGCTCATCAATCGCGTCAGGCTGGAAGAGGAACTCGGGTGGGAGGTCGGAGACTGCGGGAGGCAATCGATGAAATGAAAGATTATTTTGGGGATGGGGATGGGTGGAAGTTTCGCCAAGACCAAGGAGGCGCAAGCGGTCATGGTCACGGACGGTAAACTTACCCACTAAATTGGAAGGTCGCAAGTCTTTCGTATGTTTCTAGTACGGGTTTGAATACCGTACTCGGTATGGAACCTCCGGAGTCCGGAGAGCACCAAGCAATCGCTGGTTAGTAAATTATTGCTTAGGCGCTGCTCGCCCATCAAATTGATTACTAAAAATTAGCAACACAAGGAATAGGATGATGGCGCTTGAATCTACTATTCCAGTTATTTTCACCCTTGGTTATCCTTGGTTATCGAACTCGGTCAGGGATCCTCTCATAGGGGATTTCAGACTTCACTATGCATATGTATGGGAGAGCCCGAAGCTTAAATGACCTGCAAGACACGTACGTCTTCACTGGATTAGCCAGTATTTACTTAAGCTGTTGCACGATAGTTAGATGCTTGGTATGTACCATCATTCCAAGAGGTCTAAGGGCACCACGGGACATTTTTCTATTTGTCTTTCCTTTCTTCCTTGTCTTTTAAACTTCCCTAAAGCCTTGGCTTTGTTGTTGCTATCATTCGGTAGTAAATAGTTCCAAGTTACGATTACCTATTAAGCGCCCCAATGCACCAGGGGGATAATAAGAATGGAGTACTCCGTACTCCGTCAGTGCACCAGACTATAAGAAGCCTGTAATTATTACAAGTTTACGGAGTACTACAGCCATCCCCAAAGCATGGGATTTATTACAAGAACGTTAAGATAACAACGAAGGGATAAACACAAATCTATATACATACAACTGAGTGAGCACCAAGAGGAATCTCCATGATTGCTTTGTGAGGTTGTGAAGGGGAAATCACGTAAAATCGTCCTTTCGGCATCACCCTAGCCTTAAGATTCGACATGATCACGGTTGTCCACGCTGTTGGTCACAGAAGCTTACCCCAGTACTAGTACATGCCAGTCTTCATAACTATAGAAGTTGCTGACAAGATATGTGATATCGTAGCAGCCTCATAAGATAGCCTTAGCAGCAAGGCAATGAAACGAAGCAAGTCACACACAACATGGTAAGGCTTGGTACAAACGATTCTGGGATATGTACGGAGTATGGGGTATTGGCCTAAAAATTTCCCTATATCCGTGCTTTATGGAGTAGTATCGACTCTATTTGAACGGTTGACCTAAAAGATGTATTGATGCTGTACACATGGCAGAGCGTAAGGTGTTGTAAAGGGGTACTTGTCATACATTGTACCGTGGACCGGTAATTTATGCATCCAGAACCCTGAAGCTCCACAGGTCTCCACGTGACCCCTTGGCAGTAAAAGGGATTTGACAATGTGGCCTTTTAGCCCGTTCGACAACCGATGTGCAGCAGGTAGGGCATCACAGTCGAGATGATAATTCTTCCACCCATATGGCACGATCCATATGACTTCTCATAGACTGTCGCATCTAGACTCAAATGTCATTGATCATCTCATGTTTGCATTACATCAACTAGCAGCTGTATTACAATAGCCATCGTGCAGAATCCACTTCACGTTTGCCGTGATTGGGTCACTAGAGCTCTGCTACAAGTGTCGGTCCAGGTGCATCGGCCCTTATGTATGTACGCCCCGTGTACTACTAGTAGTATGGACGCGACTACCTAGAAATTCCGTAATACCCTACTACTACCTGTAGGTCCACGAAACATGCATACATATTACAGAGTGTTTGGAGCTTACCGCTCTTGACCCTTCGGAAATTCAATCGCAAAATAGGAAGTTGTGTCGGCCCGGTATGCTAGGGCTGTGTATGATCAACCCCGTAAAGGTCTTTTTCTACTAAATAGTACTTCCTTGAGTATAGTACTTATTTAGTTGCTCTATGCAAGCTATACAGGCAGTATGTTGCCCAGTACTCCGTAAGTAGTACGACTTTGCTTTCATCCAAGTATCTATTAGTAGTAGATAGTGCCAGAAGCCCTGTGACACATGACTCGTTATCTTCTGTCTCACGGATGATAATTGGTTGTCTAATATCCTGTATGCGGGGACAAGACTCAGTGACCAGGCGCTTCCAAATCGAGTCTCACTATCATAGTACTACGGAGTAAGAAGAACAGATCTCACTTTTTCCTTCGTCGGTTCTTCACCAATTCGCCTGTCTTCGTGAGTTTTTGACGAACCCTTGGGGTTCAAATAGAGCTTAATCTTAGAGAACTCAAGTCACCTCGGAAATAAGCCCTACTAATTATTTTCCAAGACCGGCGAGGACTAACTCCATCGCCGGCACAATAAAAACCCAACATTCGTATACCAAATCTCACCGAGGGACCTGAGGATTCAGTTCCTAGACTGGCCCAATGCACGAAAAGTAGTTTTCGTTTCAGTCCGCTCCTGACAGCCTACGCCGACGAGGGACATGTTGTTTTCAATCTCATACGATGGTAATAGTATCCAATATGAATCTGCTGCAACTCTATGCTTGCCCTTGGATTGAATGGTGTGTTGGTCTTCGCTCTAATCTACACTGCTGGAGGTCTCCCAGTGAATATAAGATCTTGGTAGTATGCATGTTTTGACACTGGTAAGGTGAATAAATGGACTTGAGTTGTAATGGCGACATGATGTTGGGCAACCAAGGCCAGACAATGAATTCATATAGTATGTCAGTTAGAAGATGGGATATTGTCGATTGATCAATTATGTCGACGGCCCCCAATCTTGTAAGGGAAGCCGGTCCACCTAAGCTGCATGGCCATCAGTCCTACCATGTTCTGCACCTTTCAACTCACTACTACTAATGATCTCTTTAATTTTGGGACACTCTTTCCTGAAGAGGACAAAAGGGGGGGGGGGGGGGGTTTCGTATCTATGCACTGCAACCGACCATGGTCCCTCAAGGTCGATGACCAATTAATATTGTGTAACTATTTACGGAGTATTTCATCCATGGATCCAAAGCGAGACCAACCCTCTTGCCGGCAAACCGGCAAATATCGTCTGGCTATCTGTCTCTCTCACACTAGAGAAAGGGGTAAAAGGAGAATCAATCCACCGAAAGTCTAGTCCGTTGGTTCAACGTTAGACTATTGCTTAGCTTGGTGATAGTTATGTAAGTTAACAAGCGAGTGGACTGGACTTGAATTAACTACTGTGGGCCGGTTAAGTATACATGTTGTAAATGTGTGTTGG